>NW_026652277.1:153989137-154148398 GCF_009828535.3 Hylobates moloch
ATGGCCATCATTAAAAAGTCAGGAAACAACAGGTGCTGGAGAGGATGTGGAGAAATAGGAACACTTTTACACTGTTGGTGGGACTGTAAACTAGTTCAACCATTGTGGAAGTCAGTGTGGCGATTCCTCAGGGATCTAGAACTAGAAATACCATTTGACCCAGCCATCCCATTACTGGGTATATACAAAGGACTATAAATCATGCTGCTATAAAGACACATGCACACGTATGTTTATTGCAGCACTATTCACAATAGCAAAGACTTGGAACCAACCCAAATGTCCAACAACGATAGACTGGATTAAGAAAATGTAGCACATATACACCATGGAATACTATGCAGCCATAAAAAATGATGAGTTCATGTCCTTTGTAGGGACATGGATGAAACTGGAAAACATCATTCTCAGTAAACTATCGCAAGGACAAAAAACCAAACACCGCATGTTCTCACTCATAGGTGGGAATTGAACAATGAGAACTCATGGACACAGGAAGGGGAACATCACACTCCGGGGGCTGTTGTGGGGTGGGGGTAGGGGGGAGGGACAGCATTAGGAGATATACCTAATGCTAAATGACGAGTTAATGGGTGCAACAAAACAACATGGCACATGGATATATATGTAACAAACCTGCACATTGTGCACATGTACCCTAAAACCTAAAGTATAATAATAAAAAAATTAAAATTAAAAAAATAAAAAATAAAAAAATAAAAATGCTTTACAAAATAAAAAAATAAAATAAAATAAAATCACAGTGGCATCAGCCATCTGAAGATGACAGTATGATTCTTGTTCTACTTTTCAGCTTCTTCACTATTTCATCATTGATTTCCCAGATACTTTGATTCATTCATTCATTTGTGCAACAAATATACATGAAGCACCAAGTTTGTGTTAGGTGTTGGGGATACAATGATAATTGTCTTCTCTGTGCTTACAATAAAGTGAGCAACTAGGGAGAATTCATAATAGCAAATCATAATTAGTGAAATAACAGGAGAAGTAGGAGCAGGCGGGATCACATAGAAGGGAAACCTAACCCACGACAGGGTATGGGAGAAGTCAGGAAGCCCTCCCAGAGGAAGGGATGCCTAAGTCGAGATATAAATGAAATGAGGAGTGAGGCAAGGGGAGGAATCTGGGAAGAACTGTTCCTGACCAAGGGACAATAGTTGAAGTGTTTCTGAGGATGGAAAAATATCCCCAGAAACACCAAGAAACTGAAAAAAAAAAAAAAAAATTAGCGCTCAAGGGAGATATGTAGGTAGTTGTGCAGATAATAAGGAAAAGTTAAAGGTATAGAAAATGATAGGTGCACCAGTTCCTGATAAGGATGGGACTCAGAGAGCAGAAGGCTTTGGAGATGAAGTCGACTCACCACCATTGTGATAGGTGGGAAGGAGATGAGGCCATGTGGGACACAATTATGTTCATGCATTTTGTGGCAAAAGTTGGAGAATTCTCGTCTGGTGACCTCTGCATTCTGGGTCCAGTACAATGCACAGGCATCTGCTGGAGTGAAGGGGGCCAAAAGTGGGAGAAAAAAAGAGGAAATCAATAGCATATCTGTATATGAGAGAGTGTTGACTCAAGAAAGAAAGAGCATAGCAGAGAGAGTTCACTGAAGAAACTTCACATGATCACGTAGAGCACCAATGCTAGAAGTCGGGAATTGATAGCCACAACCATCTTAAACATCCTGCAACATCTCCAGCAGCTCTCAGCCCCCGGATGAAGATGAGAAGGTAGAAGTCAGATTCTTCCAAGGTTTGGATCTTGCCCAGAGGAAACAAAGTAGAGCAGCAAGGCAAGGGAGTTGATTGTAGTTGTAACTTAAGCTGAGCAGAAAAGGCAGTAAAGATGAGAAGCTGTTGGATAAAGGCAGAATCAAGAGATAAAAGAGCCTTAGAAGACATGCTGAGAAGAAAGAAACAGAGAGCTGGAAGGTTAGGCTTGTGTGGTCCGAGGCTGTGGAAGGTTTGAATGTATTATTTTAGAGGTGAAGTGGTTTGATGTGAAGACAGGTCCAGGAGCTTTGGGGGCAGAGAGCTTCAGGAGTATGGAGAAGTTTATTATAGTTAAGGAATCAAAAGTACGTGGTGGTAGGTGAGTTATCCACTTGGTTACTGAAGTAACACAGGGTATTGGCAGCACTTGAAGTGAAAAGAAGCCTGGAGCTTCTCCAGTAACTGAAGTGGAAAGAATGAAATGTCAAATGATGTCGCAGACATGAGGTGGTAGCACCCACGGCAAGAACCCCAAGGGAGACGGGTTCTCAGCTTTGAGTCCTCCCTGAGGGTAGAGGACTAATGGTCTAGAAGTGGCAGTAACATGCAAGGGAGACGCTGATCCCATGTCCCAACACTGACATGAAGGACAGTTGGTAATAAGTAGCCTCCATTTGAGAGGCTTCCATAAGACAATGTTGTCAGGGGACAGTTCAGATAAAGGAACGTCTAGGGCAGACAGTGGTCGTAAGAGTGTTTATATCCTGGTTTGGGAGTCCCAGGGAAAATAATAGAAGTGTCAGGAAGGAGGATTGTGACAGGAAATGGTAGGATCCAAGTATCATGGAGCATGAGAATGTGGGAGAAGATAAGTGAAGGAATCATTCTTCTTAGTTGGTAAACAAGGGTTACAGGGATGAGAGGTAGGGTAGATTAAGCTGGCCACTAGACTGCCAATAGAATTAATCCCACCATCCGCCCTGTAGATGGGAGGAGGCTCTCAGGGATTCACATAGCCCTGCCAGATGTACTTCCAAGCCTTAAAAGAAAGGGGAAACTCTTAGCTGTTGGAAGAAGTGACCTTTGGTCTGGATTGACTGTGGTGGTCTCGGGGAGGTTGTGGGAATGAAGTAACTTCCACTCAGGTACCCAGGGAATGGTGAAGGACACCGCACCCAGAAAGCCTGGCTGGGAGTGGGCAATGGGTCCAGCTCTTTGAGGGAACGGTGATGACCAGGAAATACTGTCACACAACCTGCTCTGCTTCTCCCTCTGGGACTCCAAGCTCAGCAGTGCTACGGTTAGAGAGTCTGTGTGCAATCTGCAGGTGGTAATAAGGATCTGTAGCTAGCATTTTTCAATCTCTCTTCATACTACATCCCCAGAGGTCAACTGAGAGCCCAGGCAGCTTGCTGTTACAGGGACGGCCGTCAGACATGTCAGTTTTCTGAATGAAACAGAGTCCTGGTGTGTTTGAAAGGTGGAAAGAAATCTGTCTTCAATTAACCAAATGGTCATTCTTCAATAATGGAAAAGATAAGGTAGCAGCAAAGACCAAAAGTGGGCACTAAAAGGTATGTGATTTTTTTTTCAGGTGAGACAAGGGTCTATATTCCTTTCCATTACAAGTGGGGTCATTTCTATGACTCAAATCTAAACAAAATACAGGTAGCAATCTAAATTCAATCATGATAATAAAATACTTTCCATTTTCCAAGTTTGATGGTAATAAATATTTACGTTTTAAAAAATAATTTGTTCTTTGTTTTTAAAAAAGACGACATGCTCAAGGTTACACAGAATCTGGAAAAAATCACTTCATCTGAGAGATCAACTGGTAGTAAAAAACACTGTTCTTACATAGTAACCCAATTCAAGAATATCACCACGGAGTCTAACATGATGTTTATTTCAAAGACAATATTCAAGTATGTCATTTAGAACACTATGTCTAATGTATCCGTAAAGAAGCAAACATTGCTATCCAAGAGCATTAGGATAAGTAGTGGTGCCAGCCGGGAGAAGACCCCATGTGCCATTAATAAGGCACTGATGGGAAGGGTGCCTGACAGGGAAGGCCAGCCGAATGAAATTAAACCACCACCCCCCAGAAATGCCCCCTTGACAAAAGAGACAAGAAGGCAATGGTGGTTGGGGTGGTGGTGGAGGTGGTGGTAGAGGAGGGGGTGGGGGTGGAAGAGTTGGCTGGGGGTGGTGGAGGAGGTTGGGGAGGTGGTGGGGGAGGGGGAGAAGGGCAGTGGGGAAGAGGTGATGGTAGAGGAGGTTTCCAAGGCAGGGGAGATTATGGTGGAAGAGAGGGCTGTGGTGGAAGAGGCTATGGAGATCCATATGGAGGAGGAGGTGGTGGTGAAGGTAAGTAATTTTTAATGAACACTTCCAATCACACATTGAACACTCAGGCAATCCCTTTGTTAAGGTACAAATCAAGCAACTTCTGGATTTTAATCCAAGTTCACGGTCCTGTGCCAAGTTCCCAGACACACTCAGTTGAGAAAGAAAAATAGGCTCAGAAAACGGCTAGAAAAAGCGGTTCTACTCAAGCTCTCTTACATCTGATCAGAGCTGGCTCCCAAAAGCAATGGATAGTATAAAGAAAAAGAGATCACTTAGACAGCATCCTCTTTATGCAGTGATTTCTTATTAACCCTTAATGTAAGAAAGAGACAATTCTTAGAATTTAAGAATTTGCTAAAAAACAAAATATTTTTTCCCTGAAATTAACCTTTGTGTTTCAAAGCTTTCAAGCCTTCCTGGAATTATTGTTTATTATTCCAGAGGGTTCAGTGAAGATTCTCAAATGCAACTACGTCCTCTGCTAACATTATATGCAGAGGCCTTCTTCCTCCTACAATGACAGGGTATATCATGCAATCTTCTCTAGAAACAAAAAGGCAATATGATAATTCTACTACCAACAACAAGCACCAATTCAACCAGAGTTTAGTTTTGAAATTAAGACTCACTTTACGTGAGATCTACTCTCAACAAATATTTAAGTGTACACTATATTACTGTTGACTATAAGTATAAATGCCTATTTTTCTTATAAGAACTCTGACATCTCAAAGTTGTAACCATTCATTTTCCAATCACGTAAATAACATATAGAGGAAGGATCACCATCAGAGACTTACACAATTTATGGAAGGGAGAATGAGAAAGCCATTTCCTAAACCAAACTCAAAGGGATTCAAGGGCCAGGGAGTCTGTAGTCTTGAGTCAAATAATTAAAATTTGTTCACTAAGGGGACTATAACATCTTATCAAAACATAAGAATAATTTGGGGCTAGGTGCAGTGGTTCACAACTATAATCCTAATGCTTTAAGACACTGAGGCAGGAGGATTGCTTGAGTCCAGGAGTTCAAGACCAGCCTGACCAACATAGCAAGATCCTCTCTACAAAAAAATTTAAAAATCAGCCAGGCACGGTGGTACATATCTGCAGTTTTAGCTACTCAGGAGGCCGAGGCAGGAGGATCACTTGAGCCTAGGAGTTTGAGGCTGAAGTGTGCTATGATCACACCATTGCACTCTAACCTGGGCAGCGGAGAGAGACCCTCTGTGAGGGTTATCAGTGAGGCTTCCGCTTAACAGTAGACTATTAGTAGTTAAGCTTTTGGGGAGTCAAAAATTATATGTGAATTTTTTACTGTGTGTGGGTGGCACCCCTAACCTCCCTGTTGTCCAAAAGTCAACTGTATTACAATTCATTCTGCCAACCCGAGTCTTTCTAAAATGCTAACGTAATTAACCTTTTTGCAGTCATTTAATGATTCCCCTTGTGGCTTTTCAGATGTGTTAGTCCATTCTTATACCGCTAATAAAGACATACCTGAGACGGGGTCGTTTATAAAGGAAAGAGGTTTAATGCACTCACAGTGCCACATGACTGGGGAGGCCTCACAATCATGGTGGAAGGTGAAGGAAGAGCAAAGACAAGAGGGAGTGTATGCAGAGGAACTCCCTTTTATAAAACCATCAGATCTCATGAAACTCATTCACTATTATGAGAACGGCATGGGAAAAACCCACCTCCATGATTCAATTACCTCCCACCGGGTCGCTCCCAAGACACGTGAGGATTATTACAATTTAAGGTGAGATTCAGGTGGAGACACAGAGCCAAACCATATCATCAGAAATCCAGTTCCTTGGGTTAGAATGCTAAGTCTTCATAATCTGAACCCTGCCAATCTCTACAGCCTTCTCTTCATTCATTTTCCCACCCTCCTCTTGCCAGCCACCCCATTCCCCCAGTCTTAGGCTCCAACCATTCTAAATACCTGCAGGTCTCCAAACCCCGCTGCTATTTCCCACCTACGAGCCTTCCAACAAAAGTTCCCTCCACTGAGAATGCTCATCCTCCAACCCACCCTGAGTTTTTCCATTTCAAATAACAATACCTCTGTCTGATGTGGCTATCCTCCTTTAGACAATCATAGCACCCTCTATCAGGGCACTTCCTACCTAGTGTCTTCATCACTGATTATATATATGTTTCTCCTACTGGACTTTGAGAAACTTGAAACTATCCATTTGCTATTTTAAATTCAACACCTAAAACCACAATGCTTAACAAAAGTTTGTTGAATAAAATAATGAATGAATAACCCATGGGCAAATGATTTAATATATGGAAACCAGATGGGCTGGCTGTAAATGGTTTTATGAGCTTTATTCCTTAAAGTTGATGTTTTCACATTTTAGAAGCTAGAGAAATTTCCAGAGTAGTGAGAATGAAAGCAAGGTTCGCACTGATGAGGAAAAATATGTGAAGAAACTTAGTTTAAGATATCTATGAATAATAAAAAAAATTAATTTTTTAAAAGGCCGAGTGTGGTGGCTCAAACCTGTAATCCTAGCAGTTTGGGAGGCCGAGGCGAGAAGATCACTTGAGTCCAAGAGTTCAAGACCAGCCTGGGCAACGTGATGAAACCCTGCCTCTATCAAAAAAAAAAAAAAACCACTATGATTTTATAAATGTGTTTTGAGAAGGATTTTTACAAAATGCTATTAAACTGTTTGTTGAGTGAATAAAGCAAGCATTGCTTGACTGCCCTTGGGCCTATGTCACTGAGGAAGTGAGAACACACCAGGAAATGTTTGGCAGACTAAGAACAGGACACAATCATTGCCTCCAGGAGCTACTATCTGGTTGGGAGACAAGATATGCAGGATAACACTCAATGAGGACCTCACAGAAGAGAAAGAGAAACATCTTGCCTTAGTCTAAGTCAAAAAAGACTTCACAGAGGACGGGGGCCTTAGAACTGGTTTTGAGAGAGGATCTGTGTTAGTCTGTTCTCACACTGCTAATAAAGACATACCCAAGACTAGGTAATTTAATTTATAAAATAAAAAGTTTTAATTGACTCACTGTTCCTCATGGCTGAGGAGGCCTCAGGAAATTTGCAATCACGGCGAAAGGCGAAGGGGAAGCAGACACCTTCTTCACAAGGTGGCAGGAAAGAGAAGTGTAAACGGGGAAATGCCAGACACTTATAAAACCGTCAGATCTCATGAGACTTACTTATTATCACGAGAACAGCTGGGGGGAACCGCCCCTATGATTCAATTACCTCTACCTGGTCCTGCCCTTGACACGTAGGAATTATGGGGATTACAATTCAAGGTGAGATTTGGTTGGGGACACAGCCAAATCATATCAACATCTAAATGAGAGTGACAGTGAGTGAGAAGGAAGAAATCTACACTAAAGTGTAGGAAGTAGACTTACCACAAGTAAGGGCAAAAACTTGCCATTGTGTTCACCTGGTGGTGAGGCCATCAACAAGATGAAGCTGAAAGTAATCATAAACAGGACTACAGAGTCAGCTGAAAAGCTACAACAGGTTCAAATACATAGGATCTTGAATGCCTAACTAAGGGCAAAGGTCCCCCTAGAGTGGTCAGGACATGAGGAAAATAGTGTTGACTATGTAATTGGCCCCCAAGCCTACTGAAAGATAAAGAAAACAGAAAGCAATCAAAATATTTTTGTTACCATAGTAATACAAGCACTGAAAGGGGAAAATTGGAATGCTCTATCTTCAGGGAGACCTCATTGAATGGAAAGTCTCCACAGCTGGTGCAAGGAGGGGGCCATGGAGTGTGATCCAGCCAGACTACAAATCAAGAGTCCAGAACACAGACCAGCATGGCAGAGGATGGGGTAGCATGACAGATGAAATAACCAAGCAGAAGAAATCCTTAATCTCTGTGAGAAAGGTCCATATTGAAGGAACACATTTGTGTAAAAGAGATAATGCATTATCACATAATCAAGAAAATTAGCCTAAGTTGGCCAGGTGTGGTGGCTCATGCCTGTAATCCCAGCACTTTGGGAGGTTGAGGTGGGTGAATCACCTGAGGACAGGAGTTCAAGACCAGCCTGGGCAACATGGTGAAACCCTGTGTCTACTAAAAATACAAAAATTAGCCGGGCATAGTGGTGGCACACGCCTGTAATCCCAGCTACTCAGAAGGCTCAGGCAGGAGAATCGCTTGAACCGGGAAGGCGGAGGTTGCAGTGAACCAAGATCAAGCCACTGCACTCCACCCAGCCTGGGTGACAGAGCGAGACGCCATCTCAAAAAAAAAAAAAAAAAAAGAAAGAAAACAAAAGAAAAGAAAATTAGACCAAATTTGTAATAATGATATTTAGGTAACTGTAGAAGTTGCCACATAATAATAAAGGGGGACTTTGATGTCATATCAGGACAAGATGTAGAGCTGAGCTTTCCTTAAACAACAATGACTGCTTCACCAGGGCAGGACGAGCTGCCAGGGCACCTGGCGAATACAAAAGACCTGAGAAAAGGCAAATCCAGACAGAGGCTAGAAACTTTAGACAAGTGCCTCCAATCAAATTATGCAGAATGTTTATTCCAAACTGATAAATAAGTTCATATTTATGTTTGCTTTTTTCCATTTGTTTTTCACATATATTATTTCATTGGCACCTCAAAATGACCCTGTCAAGTAGATGGGGTAGGAATTATTATCCTCATTTTATGACCAAGGAAACCGGGACTCGACATTAGTAAATTACTTGCCCAAGATCCCACAGAGAGTCGAACATGGAGCTGGGTCTTGATTTCTTGTTTCTAGTTCAGCTCTCCTTCTGCTATAACAGGAGGCCTCTCTGATTTAAGGTTCACCCTATAGAAATAGAAATTAAGGAAGCGTGCAGAATAAGGAGGCATCCTGGCAAGGCTACAGCTCCAGGCCCTTGTGGGAGAAGACAAGTCAGCAAGCAGCAGATCTATGGGGAACCCTGGAAGAGGATGGAAACCTCGGTCACCAGGTATCCCTTGGGGTGACAGCAAGAGGGCAGGGTCACCAACTCATCCCAGTTTGCCCAGCTCTGTCCCCATTTTCAAATCGGAAGTCCTATAGCCTGGGAGCTTCATGCTGGTGGTCTCAAGCACACCAACATAGTGGTTGGGAGCCCTGTGTAGGAGCAGAAGCTCTGGAATCAGAAGCAAGGCCCAGCTTTCAGACCACGCTGTCACAGGACAATGCATGCAGTCTTCAGTGTGTCACTTAACTCTCTGAGTTGCAGTATGGAGATGGAGTTGGTCATTAGCACCTGCGCCTTCTTCACCTCCTGCCATGATTTAGTTGAACCTTTTGAAGTTGCCTCTTTTTTTAGTCAAAAAGTGTCACATATTTGTATGGTTCTACCTAATACTTCATACTGCAATTAGAAAGACAAACGAGGTTGTGTTTATGAAAATACTTATAAACAGTAAAGAGCTTATAAATGTAAGTTATTATCATTATTACTCTAAAAGGACCCTTTATTATCAATAGCAAAGTGGACACAGGCTGGAGTGACCATGAGCTTCACTCAGTGGGAAAGCCTTGTTTTGTAATATTTTTAAGACTTCCAGGAAAAATCACTGTTCTTTTACATTTTCTCATGTAAAATTTTTTCCTGCCCAAGATTAATGGTCATTCAGATGCCTACCAGATAGACAGCAAACCAAGAAAACCAGAGGGTTCTGACATCTGGTTCGCTCTTAAAACAAGAACACATTTCTAAGGTTGCATTGTAGATATGTATCACAATGGGAATAAATACATTCATGAAAAGACTAGTGAAACCAAAAGCAAACCACAAAAATGACCCGAGTTAGGACACTGGGAAATATATTGGGAAATGTAATGACCCCCCATGGAGGCCATGTTAACATTGTGTTACCCAGAAAACTTTGTGTAAATAATTGATTGGGAAATGTCATAATATTGCCTCTGTCTCACACACATCTCAGAGAGATGCAGAAAAAAGAAGACAGAGCTCCTACCCTCCCATTCCTTATAAAAGAAAAAGGAAAAAACAAAAAGCAAAAGTCCTACAGAAAGGGCACGATCTATCTTCTGAGCCAGACATGAGCTCAGACAGGGAGAGCAATTTAGAGCTATTGAAATAAACCCCTTTGGCCAAAGGCAGCTCTGTGTACCTTCTCTAACTTCACAGAACACTCACAGACTATCTATAATACGTATACAGCTTCTAGAAAATCTGACTGCTTCAAACACACGTGCTGATTTTGTGAAAGTGACATAAACAAAACATACATGGAAAAATTCAGGGCCCCGAGCAAGTAGTCTTGGCAGCCGTGCTGTAAGGAGGGCTCAGCTAACACACCACAGTCTCCCAAATGGAGGACAGCATGGACCAGACTCCAGGGGCTGGTTTCTGCTACTTGAATTATATTTATATGACTCTATGCTGATGTGTTAATTTGCAAATAATGCCCTTATAACATGGAAGATGTTCTCCTTATAACCCTGAAAATTGTCATCGCCTTTAGGGAAAGAAATTTTTCTCAAGCTCAGAAGGAATGACACATTATTTTTGACACATTCAGCACTCATATAGTAGCTTCGGGAGTTAATATTGCTGCCAAAACCCCTTTAGAACATGGAAAGTGAGGTCTAGAGCCACGGCCTATTAGTCAGTGAGAAGGGACACCTGCTCCTCCCTCCCACCACTTGTTTGCCAGCCACAGTACATTGGCAAGGTCCTGGCAACTGGACCTTGTCTGTGGGCTCTCCATAGGACAGGGCAGGCAACTGCAATCACCCCATGCCCCAACCCGGCAGACACACACACACACACACGCACACACACACACACACACACACACCTGGAACTATGCACATTGCTGCGGTCTTCATAAGAGGCAGTAAAGAACTCCACCTTTAGAGAAAATAAATAGCATAAGTCCAAGGAGGTCTCAAATTCTGGCAGCAAATCAGTGGCAAGTTATACAGGGAAGCAAAGTGAGAACTGACCACAACTGTCAGTTCCATCTGAAACCCACTGATCTGAGGTGCAGGGCCTAAAATGTGAAACTTTCTCAGGCCTCATTGAGGTTTTCAGAGAGTCTATCCAGAAGTCCAATGATACAGTAATGATGATGAACAAGAGGAGCAAGAGAAAGAGGGGAGAATAGGTAACCTTTACTAAGCACTTACCAAGGCTTTGTTTAGGAGCTTTGCATGTATTAACTCACAATGACCCTATGCAGTGAGAGCTACTATTTTTTCCCAGTTTCTACATAAAAAAAAAGTTGAGAACCAAAGGGTTAAATCATCGTCAGGGTCCATGAAACCAGGCCAGCTGGCTCCAGAGCCTGACAATGTTGTATGGTCATTCAAATGCTCCTAGAAGAGTCCCCTCTACTTGAATACCTCCGAAGCAGGCAACTCTACATCCCCAGCCAGCCCTGCCATTAACATCATCAGTGTGAATGTGCGCAACTGCACGCATTCTAGCCACGGTTGCACCTCTGGGAATTTGAGATACATATGTGCATGTAGGCAGTTATTTGTTGGTGCATAGTTATAGTTTATACAGAAAATAATCCGCATTTCCATCAACAGATTAACTAGTTAAATTCATTGCCGTGTGGCCACACAGGGCATTAGCATATAAAGCTGGCTTCTCCCTTCCACTCCCTGCAACCCTGGAGGCATGTGGCTTCATCAGTTGATAGCACTTTGATGGGAAGAAACCTGTGCTCTTTCCTCCAAGTGGAAGCAGGGCACTTGTACTGCAAGCCATGCAGCCCCATAGCCTCTCAATTAATTACCATGCAGCAGCAATAAAAAAGTAAGTGGTGCGCACACATCCACGCACAGAGTTTGCGCAGACCATCTCCGGAAGGACCTGTGGGAAACTGATGACCGCATTTGCCTCTGAAGAGGAGACCTGGAGAACTGGGGGTGGGAGGGTGGACTTTTTACTTACAAGTCTCTTTGCTATGTTTGCATTTTACATGTATGTGTAAACCAAGCATACCTTTTAAGAAAGACTAAAATTTCAAGTTAAAAATTTCTAGCCTGGGCAACATGACAAAATCCCTTCTATACAAAAAAATACAAAAATTAGCCAGGCATGTACTTGTAGTCCCAGCTGCTTGGGAGGCTGAGGTGACAGGACTGGTTGAGCCCCAGGGGGTCAGGGCAGCAGCAAGCTGAGATCATACCACTGCACTCCAGCCTGGGCCACAGAGTGAGACCCTGTCTCGAAAAAAATACAAAAAATAAATTTAAGAAAAATTTGAATAAACCAGAGAAAAATAAAATATTCATTAATAATCAGTCACAAGCAAAAAATTAGAAAAGGTAAAACAAACAAAAAAAACGAAGTGTCCAACAATTTGGGAAATGGAATACAAAAATTAGCTAGGTATGGTGGCATATGCCCGTAATCCCAGCTACTCAGGAGGCTGAGGCAGGAGAATTACTTAAACCCAAGAGGCAGAGGTTGCAGTGAGCCGAGATTGCGCCACTGCACTACAGCCTGGGCGACAGAGCGAGACTCCACCTCAAAAAAAAAAAAAAATTGGAGAAATGGATAAGAACGTAAGAGGATAAGTCTTCAGTGAAATATCATGTCATCATTAAAAGTTGGGGAAGCTATGTAGCAACGAGGGAAATGTTTAGATTACAGTGTCAGTGAAAGAGCAAAATGCCAAATTGTATGTTCCATGTGATTACAATCACGATAATATGAAGAAAATTGTCTTCTCTTAGCAGCTAGAATAAGTATTTCTTCTAAAGGTGGGGGTAGGGCTGAGTGAGCTGAGATCGTACCACTGCACTCCAGCCTGAGCAAGAGTAAGACCTTGTCACAAGAAAAAAAAAAAAAAAGAGGCAATGAGAAGCAAATATGTTCCAGCTCTAAAAGGCAATTGGAAATCTTGCAGAAGACAGTGACAGCAGGGATTAGTAATGAAACCTCCACGTTTATCAGATCCTCAGGGAGCTTATGTTCTTTCTGCCACCATGTCCAAGCCCCTCACTCCTGGGATCAGGTAAAAGGGAAAAAGCGGCATGAGCTGCAGGAGAGAGGGATGGCTAGGCAGCAGGAGGAGAAAGGAGTTATTTTTTATTTCCTTGTGGGACGGAGTCTCACTCTATCACCCAGGCTGGAGTGCAATGGCACGATCTCAGCTCACTGCAACCTCCGCCTCCCGGGTTCTAATGATTCTCTTGCCTCAGCCTCCCAAGTAGCTGGGATTACAGGCGTGTGCCACCACACCAGGCTAAATTTTGTATTTTTAGTAGAGACAGGGTATCACCATGTTGGCCAGGCTGGTCTCAAACTCATGACCTCAGGTGATCCACTCACCTCGGCCTTCCAAAGTGCTGGGATTACAGGTGGGAGCCACCACCCCTGGCAGGCTGGAAGGAGCATTTTGGAAAACACCTTACCCTACCAATGCATCTCAAATAGATAACTGATCCTGATGGAGAAAATAAGGCTCAAGAACGGAAATAATAGGTCTTTCTCGATTATATTCGTTCTGTAGAGTATATAACTAGACAGTCATAAGGCTGCTTACCTCAAACAGCACATGTGATAGCTAAGTAGGTAGATAACAAAGAGCATGCAGTATTTTATAAACCACAGTTCAATCCTTTCTCCTCTGCTCTTCTTCCCCACTCTTGTTCCTTTCATCCTTCTGCCCACAGATTGTAGAATTGACAGTGAACCACTGAGCCCCAAGCCTGATACTTAAACAGATCACAACTTTCCACATCACTTAAGCCTCCTCAGCCTCAGAATCTCCATGAATAAGATGGGAACAATAACAATATTCAGCTTTTGAGGTTATCTTGAACATTAAATGAGATCATGGATGTGAAAGGCCCCTGGGATTTTAAAGCATTCTATAACATTATTTTATCAGGGGCAAAAAAGCTTATGCTGTTTCAGAAAATGCAGAAAAATATCCCCAAGAAATATGATGGCTAAAACACACAATTTTGGGATACCACATAATTTTATAACATTAGAAATTCAAATGTTAATAAACTTAAAACTATATATTACCATCTTGTTTTTATTTTATTCCCATATGTACTTATAAATAGAATCCAGCTTAAAGAAAAATGGGCTAATTTGACTCTGCTTTTACTTTAATTAAGGCCTCTTAAAAGTAAAAAAAAAAATAAAATATCTTTGAAAGGTTGTTGTTTTAAAAAAAGGGACGATGTTATTTTCTTGAAGTCACCTTTCAAAATGCAGCAACAAAGTAGGCTTCAATTTAAATTGAGTGGAAAATTCAGCGATAGCTTCCTAAAAATTTCATGCAGCTTAATCAGAATATTTCCCTTTGTACTTTGATTTTTCTAGGTAAAAATATTCTTTTTTTTTTTAGACCCAGGTTGGAGTGCAGTGGTGGGATCTCAGCTCACTGCAACCTCCACCTCCTGGGTTCAAGCGATTCTCCTGCTTCAGCCTCTCGAGTAGCTGGGATTGCAGGCACCTGCCACCACACCCGGCTAATTTTTGTATTTTTCATAGAGACAGGGTTTCACCATGTTGGCCAAGCTGGTCTCAAACTCCTGACCTCAGGTGATCCACCCACCTCAGCCTCCCAAAGTGCTGGGATTACAGTCGTGAGTCACTGCGCCCAGCAAAAATATTCTTTCTAAGTTTACCTTTCCTTTTCATCATATTGAATATAAGCATATTCATTATATTAATTGGTAAACTGCTGTGCATTATCTTTACTATTATTACTATAAATAAATTGGTGTTAATCAATTGTAAGTGAATATTCTAAATGAAATTCAATATCTAAACCAGGTCACAGAGCCATGAGGTCATGGCCAAAGCCCCTCTGGTAGTGGTCCACAGTCATAATCCCAATCATTCTGCCCATCTCCTCTACCCAGCACATATTTAGAGCTGTTGGACAGAAAGAACCCTCAAGGGAGGCCTTACAATGCATCCAACTCCAGGCTGAACAGCTCCTGGTATTAGAAGGCCCTCTTGACTCTGAGCCTCTATCTACCATCCTTTGACTTCCAGCCATGAACCTAGAGCTTCCATCTTGAGCAACACATAAAATCAGTCCCCCTCCATATGAAGAGAACTATCATGTTCCCCATCAGTATCCTCTTCCAAATTAAATACATCAAATTGCATTAACTCCTCCTTATAAAACACAATATCCTGACTCCTTCGCCATCCTGGTGAAACTTCTCTGGATACAAACTTCTCTGCATCTTCCCAAATGGATATACTACTCCAAACATCCTCTAAATTATTCTGTGTACAATGGAATTCACTCTTGTTATGAATGAATATTACCTATATAATTGTAACATAAATTTGCATGCATTGTATTGTTTGCTTGTTTGTTTTGAGAAGAGGTGTTTGTTTTGGAATCTTTCTCATTCCAGGCTTATGTTGAGCTTGGTGCCTTATAGTTGGAATTATCACGATTATATGAATAAATTTGTCTTTAAAATTTTCAGGAAATATCTCTACATTTTTACTTAAATTCAGCATTCTTACATTCCCCAAGGTCAAAGAGAAAAGAACTACATACGTCTTAATACCAAGTATTTTCAGAAAGGATGCCACAAATCTCTGCAAAGAGTAAGAGACTTCTTAAAAACGCTGTGTAGTCAAAGTAAAGACGATTTTTCATCTTCAAAGTATATACTAGCTAAGCGTCTTGAAGGGGGACATTATAAGAAAATAGACTGACTGGGTCCTGTACCAACTGGTGATATCTCATATAAGAAATGTTTTAGCAAAACATGTGATAATCTTAAGCTAATCTAAGCAAGAGATGCAATTGGGGTGAGCTTTTAAAGTGTTTTATTCTCTCTCTAGTATGGTACCTGGAAGACAGGAAGCATTTTGGAATCAAGCCTTGTTTCAATGCCAGAGACACACCTGTGAATAAAGCAGACACAATTATCTATCTACACACAGCTTACACCTGCACACATAAGTATGTATATGGTGATGGTAAGTGTCTGTCTTGTCCATTCTCACACTGCTATAAGGACATACCTGAGACTGGGTAATTTATAAAGGGAAGAGGTTTAATTGACTCACAGTTCTGCATGGCTGGGAGGCCTCAGGAAACTTACAATCATGGCGGAAGGGGAAGTAAACACTTTCTTCTTCACAGGGTGGCAGGAGAGAGAAGTGACAGCAAAGGGGAGAAAAAGCCCCTTGTAAAACCATCAGATCTTGTGAGAATTCACTCATTATCACGAGAACAGCATGAGGGTAACCATCCCCATGATTCAATTACTTCCCATCAGGTCCCTCCCATGACATGTGGGCATTATGGGAACTACAATTCAAGATGAGATGTGGGTGGGGACACAGCCAAACCATATCAGTGTCAATGAATTCATAAAAGCAAAATTCAGAAATTCATGTTCTCCCTCATTTTCCATCAAAAAGAACAAACCAAGACTAGGCATGGTGGCTCCCACCTCTAATCCCAACACTTTGGGAGGCTGAGATGGGAGGATCATTTGAGACCAGCCTCGTCAGCAGAGCAAGACCCTGTCTCTACAAAAATAATAAATTAGCCAGGCATAGTGGTGCACCCCTGTAGTCCCAGCTACTCAGAAGGCTAAGGCAGGAGGATTGCTTGAGCCCAGGAGTTCAAGGATGCAATGAGCCATGATTGTACCACTGCACTCCAGCCTGAGCAACAGAGCAAGACCTTATCTCTAAAAAAAAAAAAAAAAAAATTATAGGCACAATTCTGAAATAGAAATGTTTCAGGGTTCATTGTCCTTGAGGGATCATTGATGTTCTATGAATTAACTGGGCAAGAGAAAATATTCCAGGCTTCAAAATAAAATAAAGAATAAACATCACATCTTGGATTTGTTTACTTTACAAAATAAGGTCAACATACTTAGTCATTTGTGCAGTTACCATAAAGGAAACTAGGTAAGTAATGTATCTTTTAAAAATACACACATTCTATATTCTCTAAGTATTTAGTCATAGGGTTTTTTTCTAAAGTCTGCATTGTATAAAGAAGGAAACTGAGGCCAAAAGACATTTAAAGACTTGGCTAATGTGACTCAGTAAATGAGGGTCATTGCAGGGGCTAGCTCTCCAGTCTCCCACGCTCAGTATGCTCTTTCTACTCACTCCAACTTCTACCTGTGACTTCAGACAGAGGAAAAAGAGATGAGCCACTCCAATAAAATGCACAGATCATTCTCTTTTTTAATTTAATTTTTATTTTTCCATAAGTTATTGGGGTACAGGTAGAATCTGGTTACATGAGTAAGTTCTTTAATGGTGATTTGTGAGATTTTGGTGCACCCATCTCCCGAGCAATATACACTGCACCATATTTGTAGTCTTTTAACCCTCGCCTCCTTCCCACTCTTCCCCACCAAGTCCGCAAAGTCCATTGTATCATTCTTATGCCTTTGAGTCTTCATAGCTTAGCTCCCACATATCAGTGAGAAAATATGCTGCTTGGTTTTCCATTCCTGAGTTACATCACTTAGAATAATAGTCCTCAATCTCATCCAGGTCACTGCAAATGCTGTTAATTCATTCCTTTTTATGGCTGCATAGTATTCCATATATATATATGGTTTTATATATATATATGTGATATGATTATCACATATATATATGGATAAATACATATATCACAGTTTCTTTATCCACTTGTTGATTGATGGGCATTTGGATTGTCCCACAATTTTGCAATTGTGAATTGTGCTGCTATAAACATGCGTGTGCAAGTATCTTTTTCGAATAATGACTTCTTTTTCTCTGGCTAGATATCCAGTAGTGGGATTGTTGTATCAAATGGTAGTTCTACATTTAGTTCTTCAAGGAATCTTCACAATGCTTTCCATAATGGCTGTACTAGTTTACATTTCGACCAGCAGTGTAGAAGTGTTTCCTGTTCACCACATCCATGCCAACATCTATTGCTTTTTGATTTTTTTATTATGGTCATCCTTGCAGGAGTAAGGTGCTATTGCATTGTGGTCTTGATTTGCATTTCCCTGATCATTAGTGATGTTGAGCATTTTTTCAAATGTTTGTTGGCCATTTGTATATCTTCTTTTGAAAATTGTCTATTCATGTCCTTAGCCCACTTTCGGATGGGATTGTTTGGTTTTGTCTTACTGATTTGTTTGAGTTTGTTGTAGATTTGCACAGATCATTTTAATATGTTTTTCTAAAACTCTAGATCTGAAATCAGGTTGAAAGAGACAAAAGCTGGAATTCTTACAGAACAAAACTTGCCCTAAGCACTATGAATCTAGTGCTCAACACAGCATATGGTAGATTAAATGGTCAAAGATCAGCAGAATTCAACAAAATGTTTTCATTCATTTCAAACTGATTAGCACCAGTATTAACAATTTAGGCAGTCAGATTCCTGGTGGCAGGCATGTGCCATTAATGAAAGAGAAATTAACATCAGTGATATTTTACCTTCCATCTGCTTCTTTAGTGACTGAATTTGGTCATAATATTCAGTTCAAGTAGAAAATAACAGATGGGTATAAAAGTCCCACGTGCATTACTTCTTGAAGAATATAGGAAAATGCATGTATTTTTTATGCACTACTTCAATGGCTTTTGTCAAAACTAACCTGCTTTTAACTTAAATAGTCAAAAATATTTTCATCTTTCTTCAAATTTTACTCTATCATCTGTTAAAACTAGCTTTAAATCTTGGATCCAAACTCCTATCCAGGCAATATCGATCACAACATATGTTGATGATTTTAAAGTCTTATGACTGATTTACTGACAACACTCTTACCAGAAATTCTGAAAAATGAGTAAATTCTTTAAAATGAGTCGTATTAGTTCTCACACTGCTAATAAAGACACACCCGAGACTGAGTAATTTATAAAGAAAAAGAGGTTTAATGATAAAGGGGATATCACCACTGATCCCACAGAAATACAAACTACCATCAGAGAATACTATAAACACCTCTACACAAATAAACTAGAAAATCTAGAAGAAATGGATAAATTCCTGGACACATACACTCTCCCAAGACTAAACCAGGAAGAAGTCGAGTCCCTAAATAGACCAATAACAAGTTCTGAAATTGAGGTAGTAATTAATAGCCTGCCAACCAAAAAAAGCCCATGACCACAGCCAAATTCTACCAGAGGCACAAAGAGAAGACAATATCATTCCTTCTGAAACTATTCCAAACAATTGAAGAGAAGGGACTCCTCCCTAACTCATTTGATGAGGTCAGCATCATCCTGATACCAAAACCTGGCAGAGACACAGACACAAAGAAAACTTTGGACCAATATCCCTGATGAACATTGATGCAAAAATCCTCAATAAAATACTGACAAACCAAATCCAGCAGCATATCAAAAAACTTTTCCACCATGATCAAGCCAGCTTCATCCCTGGGATGCAAGGCTGGTTCAGCATACACAAATGAATAAATGTAATCCATCACATAAACAGAACCGAAGACAAAAACCACATGGTTATCTCAATAGATGCAGAAAAGGCCTTTGATAAACTTCAACATCCCTTCGTGTTAAAAACTCTCAGTAAACTAGATATTGATGGAGCATATCTCAAAATAATACGAGCTATGTATGACAAACCCACAGCCCATATTGAATGGGCAAAAGCAGGAAGCTTTCCCTGTGAAAACCAGTACAAAACAAGGATGACCTCTCTCACCACTCCTATTCAACATAGTGTTGGAAGTTCTGCCTAGGGCAATCAGGCAAAAGAAAGAAATAAAGTGTACTCAGATAAGAAGAGAGGAAGTCAGGCCGGGCACAGTGGCTCATGCCTGCAATCCCAGCACTTTGGGAGGCCATAGCAGGAGGATCACGAGGTCAGGAGTTCAAGAACAGCCTGACCAAGATGGTGAAACCCTGTCTCTACCTAAAATACAAAAAAATTAGCTGGGCATGGTGGCAGGCACCTGTAATCCCCAGCTACTCAAGAGGCTGAGGCAGAGAATTGCTTGAACCCAGGAGGCAGAGATTGCAGTGAGCCGAGATCGTGCCACTGCACTCCAACCTGGGCAACAGAGTGAGACTCCATCTCAAAAAACAAAAAAAAAGATGAAGTCAAATTGTCTCTGTTTGCAGACAACATTATTTTATATTTAGAAAACCCCATCATCTCAGCCCAAAAACTCCTTAAGCTGATAAGCAACTTCAGCAAAGTCTCAGGATACAAAATCAATGTCCACAACTCACAAGCATTTCTTTACACCAACAATAAGCAAGCAGAGAGCCAAATTATGAATGAACTCCCATTCACAATTACTACAAAGAGAATCAAATACCAAGGAATACAGCTACAAGGGATGTGAAGGACCTCTTCAAGGTCCTCTCTTATTTCCAAACCACTGCTCAAGGAAATAAGAGAGGACACAAATGGAAAAAAATCTATCCTCCTGGATAGGAAGAATCAGTATTGTGAAAATGGCCATACTGCCCAAAGTAATTTATAGATTCAATGCTATTCCCATCAAACTACCATTGACATTCTTCACAGAATTAGAAAAACCTACTGTAGGCCAGGAACGGTAGCTCATGCCTGTAATCCCAGCACTTTGGGAGGCCGAGGCAGGTGGATAACCTGAAGTAGGGAGTTCCCGACCAGCCTGACCAACATGGAGAAACCCAATCTCTACTAAAAATACAAAATTAGCCAGGCATGGTGGCACATGCCTGTAATCCCAGTTATTCGGGAGGCTGAAGCAGGAGAATCGCTTGAACACGGGAGGTGGAGGTTAAGGTGAGCCGAGATCACACCACTGCACCACTCTCGCCTGGGCAACAAGGGCGAAACTCCATCTCAAAAAAACAAAAAACAAACAAAAAAAAAAAAACTACTTTAAATTTCATATTGAATTAAAGAAGATCCTGTATAGCCAAGACAATCCTAAGCAAAAAGAACAAAGCTAGAGGCATCATACTACCTGACTTCAAAGTATACAAGGCTACAGTAACCAAAACAGCATGGTACTGGTACCAAAACAGACATATAGACCAATGGAACAGAACAGAGGCCTCAGAAATAACACCACACATCTCCAACCATCTGATCTTCTACAAACTTGACAAAAACAAGCAATGGGGAAAGGATTCCCGATTCAATAAATGGTGCTGGGAAAACTGGCTAGCCATATGCAGAAAACTGAAACTGGACCACTTCCTTACACCTTATACAAAAATTAACTCAAGATGGATTAAAGACTTAAATGTAAAACCCAAAACCATAAAAACCCTAGAAGAAAACCTAGGTAATGCCATTCAGGACATAAGCATGGGCAAAGACTTCATGACTAAAATGCTGAAAGCAATTGCAACAAAAGCCAAAATTGACAAATGGTTTCTAATTAAACAAAAGAGCTTCTGCAGAGCAAAAGAAACTATCATCAGAGTGAACAGGCAACCTACAGAATGGGAGAAAATTTTTGCAATCTACCCATCTGACAAAGGTCTAATAGTCAGAATTTATAAGGAACTTAAACAAATTTACAAGAAAAAATCAAACAACCCCATCAAAAAGTGGGCAAAGTATATGAACAGACACTTCTCAAAAGAAGACATTTACGCAGCCAACAAACATATGAAAGAAAGCTCAACATCACTGATCATTACAGAAATGCAAATCAAAACCACAATGAAATAACATCTCACACCAGTCAGCATGGTGATGATTAAAAACTCAAGAAACAGATGCTGGTGAGGCTATGGAGAAACAGGAATGCTTTTACACTGTTGGTGGGAATGTAAATTAGTTCAACCATTGTGGAAGACAGTACAGTGATTCCTCAAGGATCTAGAACCAGAAATACCATTTGACTCAGCAATCTCATTACTGAGTATATACCCAAAGGAATATAAATCATTCTACTATAAAAACACATGCACATGTATGTTTATTGCAGCACTACTTACAATAGCAAAGTCATGGAACCAACCCAAATGCCCATCAATGATAGACTGGATAAAGAAAATGTGGTCCATATACACCATGGAATACTATGCAGCCATAAAAAGGAATAAGATCATGTCATTTGCAGGAGCTTGGAAGAAGCTGGAAGTCATCATCCTCAGCAAACTAACACAGGAACAGAAATCCAAATACCACATATTCTCACTCATAAGTGGGAATTGAGCAATGAGAGCACATGGACACAGGCAGGAGAACAACACACACCAGGGCCTGCTGCAGGATGGGGAAAAAGAAGAGGGAACTTAAAGGATGTGTCAATAGGTGCAGCAAACCACCATGGCACACGTATACCTATGTGACAAACCTGCACTTTCTGCACATATATCCTGGAACTTAAAGTAAAATAAAATAAATAATTAAATAAAATTAGATTAAATTTTTAAAAAGAAGAGATTTAATGGACTCACAGTTCCACATGACTGGGGAGGCCTTACAATCATGGTGGAAGCCAAAGGAGGAGCAAAGGCATGTCTTATATGGTGGCAGGCAAGAGAGCAGGTGCAGGGAAACTGCCCTTTATAAAACCATCAGATCTCATGAGACTTATTCACTATCACAAGAACAGCACGGGAAAACCCCACCCTCATGACTCAATTACCTCCCACCAGGTCGCTCCCATGACACGTGGGGATCCAGCAGACACCACCACCACCTCAACCCACTTCAAATGTGGTCTCCCATGCTCGAGAAGCAGTGCTCACCTTCTGGTCTGCAAAGCGCCATCCTGGCATAATTTGCCTTGGCATTTGTCTTTTAAACGATCTTTTAAACGAATATAGTATCTTTGGAAGCCCTTATTTGCATGTATTAGTTATGATATACCTAATAAAAATACCACCACTCTAATTTACCAATCTTTACCAGTTATAAAAGCAGAAACTATAATCATGTCTTTCGAAATAAGCCTTGGGCTGTTTTGTAGCAGTGAAATAGATAGTTGCACTTCACCTAAAGAACCTGCGAGAATCCCACTGCAGTGCTGAAGTTTAACAATAAGCAATACTATCCCTGGCTTTCATCATTGAATTTCACAAAACATGTATTTGCTGGGAAAACAGTTGAATAGGCCTGATGACATGAATAATCTCAGGCCTGTCAAGGATATAGCTGTATTATAAATCCTTAGTGTCCTTAAATGTAAGCTGCTTTTGCAATTAATACTAAATCTAACCTCGCTTTTTCCATAATTTCTATAATTTCATCTGAACGTCGTAACAGGTTAGCAGGGGCAATCAGCCTGGGCGCTCTCGGTGTTATACTGTCCTCTCGTGGTAAATCTGAGAACTGCAGCCTGACGGCTTTTTCCTCTTTTCAGTTTCCTGTTCCATTATTTTGCCGTGCTATACATATCCTTGTAAACTGCCTTAAATTCTTTCTAGGATACAGCAAAATCTAAAATAAATAGATAAGCAAATGTACAAGATGAGAACTGTTGACTAGGAGCTTAAAACATGGGTTGGAAAACCCATCTGCTTGGGTTCAAATCCCAGCTCTTAAAGCCCAGCACAGTGGCAAGCGCCTGTAGTCCCAGCTTCTTGGAAGGTTGAGGCAGGAGAATGGCTCAGGTTCAGCGGAAAAATAAAAAATGAAAATTCCAGCTCTGCCACTTAATCAGCTGTGAGAACCTGGGTTATCTACTGGGGTGGAGATCGTCTCTCTCTATGCCTAGTTCCTCATCTGTAAAATGAGGATAACAATAGCCTACATTGCACAGTGCTGATATACCTCCATGGCAAGCACTAGGAACAGAACTGGCACATTGTAGGTGCCATTCAAAGTGAGAGCTTTATGGCCGGGCCAGGTGGCTAACACCTGTAATCCCAGCACTTTGGGAGGCCGAGGCGGGCGGATCACTTGAGGTCAGAGGTTCGAGACCAGCCAGGGCAACATGGTGGAACCATCTCTACTAAAAATACAAAAATTAGCCGGATGTGGTGGCCCATGCCTGTAATCCTAGCTACTCTGGAGGCTAAGGCGGGAGAATCACTTGAACCCAAGAGGCGGAGGTTACAGTGAGCCGAGATCGTGCCACTACACTCCAACCTGGGCAACAGAGCAAGACTCCTTCTCAAAAACAAACAAAAAACAAAAAACCAAAGTGAGAGCTTTATCATCTAAACGGTCAATTATAGCTTATTCTTACATATAGTGGAACAGAAGTTCTCTGGGACCCACAGACCACTTCCCCACTGTGTCCAAATTTGACACAGAGTGCAGAAAACTGAAATTGCAACCCAGCTGAGCTGTGATTGTGTCTTTTTTCACTGGAGGAAGTAAATCATAGAATGTTAGTGTTGTACACTAGACTCTGGAACACATTCCGTTTGGCCTCCTCATTTTACAGTTGACGAGTTTGAGGCCCAGAGAAGTGATAACTCAGTTCTCCTGATACATTTACACGATGCGATCACTGCTTCATGCTCTGAGTCCTTATAAACACAGGAATTTCCATGAAGAGGGAAGGACAAAGCTGTGACCAACCAGCCATAGGTTTCCCAGCCCTAGTTTTCCCCATGCAGCTACAGAAGTCACCGTGGAATAACCCACGAGCAAGGCCACAGGCACAGACACTTTGGGAGCTGACAGGAATAGATCTTTAGAGACAGGAAGGCTTTCCTATCCAACCCCACCACCACTTTTTTAAAAGCAAACATTTCCCAAAAGGTAAATATAAGAACTAGTCTGGTCAAAGGATAACAAGGCAGTAGGTACTGGAAATTCCGGACAATTTGTACTACTCAAGCTAACCGCAATGCAAGACAGGCTCTGGAACCTAAGGCAAGCTATTATGGCCGGCTCTGCAACAATTTTAGAATCCGCGTCCTCTGTAGTGGACTGTGATGCACCACTATGTTCTGTCCTCAACAGAGGTTGTCCTCTGACAACCCTCTCTGAAAACTGCCCTCAGCTCAAGAAGGTTGCTTTGTTCAAGGTCAAGCCCCCCAGTACTTAGTCAACGAGAAAGTTTAGAGACTCAGCACTCCCAGAGCAATGGGGGACAACTCCAGAGCACCCGGGGTTCTGCTGAGGCCCTGCTGAGATTGCATCACACCCAGCTGCCCCCTCACCTGAGTATTATCCTGAGGACACGCCCAGAGAGATGTCCTGCACGTTCATCGCTACTCAGAGCCTGTTTGCCAGAGAAACCAAATCAACAGCCCTTTTCTGATATAAAATCTCACACGTCACTCTTCTTGACCTGTTCGGGTTTTGTGGGGTTTTTTTGTTTGTTTTTTTTGTTTGTTTGTTTGGTTGGTTGGTTGGTTTTTTTGAGGGGGAGAGGATCAATTTAAAATAAATCCATTGTATACTTAGCCTCTCCAATCTGAGAAGAGAGTGTGCTTTATATCTGGCAAAACCTGTTTAAAATGCTCTTTCCTGATTGCTGCCATCTAAATTATCCTCCGTGTAAATGGCTGTTTCTCCCCAAACCTAATTCCAGTGGATGGAATGCTTCTGTTCCCCCAAAATTCACGCGCTGAAATCCTAACTCCCAAGGTGATCGTATTTAGGAGGTGAGGCTTTTGGGAGATGACTAGGTCAAGAGGGCGGAGTCCTCGTGATTGCGATTAGTGCCCTTGTAAAAAACCCCAGAGAGCTCCCTTTAGCCACATGAAGACACAGCAAGAAGAAGGCTGGGCCTTCTATGAACCAGGAAGCAGGCCCACCCCAGACACCAAATCTGCCAGCACCTTGATCTTGGGCTTCCCAGCCTCCAGAACTGTGAGAAATAAATTTCTGTTGTTTATAAGCCCCTCTGTTTATGGTATTTTGTTATAGGAACCTTAATGAACTGTTGGAAATTTTTATTTAGATTTCATAATTAAAACACAAATACATATTCATTGTAAAAGTATGACCTTTTGATCCCCCCTCCCCAGGGGGCCCATGCCACCGTTTCCAATCTGGGTCCTCTCCAGATTTTGATACACACTCCTAGGTAGTCACGTCTCCCCTCCCTGCTTTGAAAACCACTATCATCTGCATATCAACCAGTCAAGATTTTGAACATTAACTTCTTGCAGTCTATATTATAAAACCCTTTTTAAAAATTTTTCCAAATATAAAATACTATTAGAATGCCTTGTGAAACGTCCTTGCTCAAACACCTTAGTTTGAGGGCACTAACCAACACCCAGTTTGGAGGGAAATGCAACCTACTCAAAGGCATTTGAGGAAGTGAGAGAAGTGTTTCAGAGTCAGGAAAAGAAGCTATTAACATGACTTGCAAGAGAAAGCTTCAGCATTTACAGTAATTTCATCAAATTTAAAAGTAATCAAATCTGGATTTTATAACATTTGGCATGAGGTCATTTATGTATAGGCTCATGAGGAAGGCCTAAACTGAATCCCCAATCCTCAAGAATTCTAAAGTGAACACAACAGTTACCGGGAGCCCAAAATTAGGCCACTGCAGATTTTAGGGCATATGGTCATGTCTTCCCAGATACCAGGAGTTATACTTCGAAACACAGGGGAGCATAAAGTCAACTCAATTCTAATGCATCACTGGTGTTGAAATGTGCTTTGGGAAGGCAGGAAATCCATTCTAACGAAGAATAAAAAAGCCCACCAAAAAACCAACTTGGGATTTGTCAAGAAATAATATACTTCACTTGGCAGAAGACAGTATCTTCCAAAGATTCCTGCTGGTTGTTGACGGATTGTTGATTACACATTTTTGAACAAGGAAACTAGAACACTAAAAATGCAAGCCTACCTACTTGAGAAATAAAAAAAGTTATTTCAGGAGAAAACAAACTCTTATTACAAGGACAATGAGACAAGTCAGGGTGGGGAAAACGTTTGAGAGGGGCAGGAACAACAGCAAAAACAAAAACTATTGGTAGCTAGCTAAGAAATGTCAAAAACAATCACAGGCTGGGTGCAGTGGCTCATGCCAGTAATCCCAGCACTTTGGGAGGCTGAGGCGGGTGGATCACTTAAACCCAGGAATTTGAGACTAGCCTAGGCAACATGGTGAAACCCCGTCTCTACAAAAAATACAAAACTTAGCCAGGCGTGATGGCATGTGCCTGTAGTCCCAGCTACTCAGGAGGTTGAGGTGCAAGGATCACTTAAGCCCAGGAATTGGAGGCTGCAGTGAGCCATGACTGCACCACTGCACTCCAGCCTGGGCAACAGAGCAAGACCCTGTCTCCAAGAAAAAAAAAAATCACAGAAGGAATAACAAATAACAGGCAGGCACTGAAAATACACTACGACAGGTGCAGCGACTCACGCTTATAATCCCAGCACTTTGGGAGGCCAAGGCAGGAGGATCACTTGAGGCCAGGAGTTCGAGACCAGCCTAGGCAACGTGAGACCCTGTCTCTACAAATTAGCCAGGATGGTGGTACACACTTACATTCCAGCTACTTCAGAGACTGAGGAAGGAAGATCGCTTGAACCCAGGAATTTGAGCTTGCAGTGAGCCGTGACTGCGCCACTCACTCCATCCTGAGCAACAGAGTGAGAACTTATCTCTTAAAAAAAAAAAAAAAAATTACACTACTATACTTGCTGTATCATTACAAATGCTTTTGGCTGCATGTAACAGAAAACACACAGGGCATATTTTTCTCATATATCTTTCTGACAAGAAGTCTGCAAACAGGACTTGTTGATGTTGGTTCAACAGCTCAGTGATGTCATCTCTGTGATTCTAACCCTTTTCTTCATGGTCATAACTGCCACACAGCCACTCCTAACTGGAATATGGCCAGGAGAAAGGGTTGCGAATGGAGGTGGGGCTAGGCAAGCAAGTCTGCCACAACAACAAGAAAACTGTAGGAAACCTGGGCTTTGCTGAAAGTGAAGAGCTTGGCAAAATGGGTGGGGCTGAGTCCATTCCAATGGTGACCTCAGCTCCCTGGCTGTTGCACACAGTCTGAAGGGTCCAGGGAAACATGTAAATTTCCATATCACATTAGTATGTGGGAGAAGAAGGACAAAATATCTGTTGCAAACTTATGTTTCATTTCTATTATCCAAGAAACTCTACCTATGGAATTCCTCACAAAAAAACAACAAAAAAAGGTCAGACTATGTGGTGAGAAAACATGAATTTGAGTTGCTACAAAACACAAGCAAGTTCAAAAGGAATGTTTATTTTAAGCTCTATGTACAGAAGAACAGAGTATCAACGTAAAAAGGAACAAAGGAAACAAAAATGACAGGCGTACATATTTACATAGCAAGTGTAGGCAAAATGTGTCAAGAAGAGTCTTTAAATACATCTACTTTTAGCCTTTAACAGTCTGAATCAGTTTCTAAGAATAATTTATCATCCAGGAAGAAGTTTTAGAAGTTTAAGGCTCAACCTTAAGTTGAGTTTAAATCCTTGAGTTTAGAAGGCTTGTGTTGCTGATACCTTGGTCAACAGCTTTTGTGTTGACCATTTCTTCTTTAGTAGTTCGCTGTCCTTCTAACTGTGAAATGTGATGTCCAAACTGAAATAAAGCAAATATTTGACACAGAAATTATTCTAATGTTAAAAAAAAAAAAAGGGCAAGACAAAGGCCAGATGACCCTCTGAGGTTTCATTCACAATATTTATTTACTGTATTTATTACTATAATACATAGTTATTTGGCTATGTATCAGGTACTACGCTCACAGCCAAGGACAAAAGTGAAGAGACATTCTCAGGCGCACAGACCGAGCTCTTGGGCAACTAAACTTTGAGTCCCTATGTGCCCAGTGCTAAAAACTATGTAAAACAAAAAGAAGATTCTCTAAAATACTTGTAATTGGCTGGAAAGAAAGTGCTAAGAGACACGGAACTAATAGCAAGCAGTAAATGACAACCTAGTAACACTTCGTTTACCCACTACCACTGGGAAACAGTGTGTTCCACCTACGGGAACTGCTTAGATAACTGCAGGTTTTCAAACATCCTCAAATTTAAAGAAACCAAGTTCTAGTCTCTGCTCTGCCCCTTAGATATGGGATTATAGGCACTACAGGGCTCATTTTCCTCACATTTTGGGGGGCAGGGGGGTTACTGCTGTGAAGATCTAGTGAGATGAGTAAAAAAGGTACTTTGCAAGTTACAAACTGCTCTACAAATGTCAAAATTAAACATTTACTTTAGACACACTTGCATTTTTATAGTAATAGTTCTAAAGTGAACTTTTTGTCTTCTTAAATAGTTAAGAGAATATAATTTTCTAAGTCGACATGCTAAACATCAGATACAGTACACACACACACACACACACACACACAATGCTGAGCACAGAGGCTGCACACACTGGAGTGGGAATGTGTGTGTGTGACAAGTCCCTCCACTCTGTTACACTCTTTTTTTTTTTTTTTGAGACAGAGTCTCGCTCTGTCGCCAGGCTGCAGTGCAGTGGCACAATCTTGGCTCACTGCAACCTCCACCTCCTGAGTTCAAGCAATTCTCCTGCCTCAGCCTCCCCAGTAGCTGGAATTAATTACAGGTGCGTGCCACCACGCCCAGCTAATTTTTGTATTTTTAGTAGAGATGAGGTTTCACCATGTTGGTCAGGTTGGTCTTGAACTCCTGACCTCATGCATGATCTGCCCACCTCAGCCTCCCAAAGTGCTGGGATGACCACGCCCGGCCCTGTTACACTCTTGGAGGGCTCAATGCGTCTGAGTCTTCCAGTCTCTTCCTCTGCTGACGTCTGTCCTTCCTCAGTGCTATCTAGCTGACTTTAGATGCTGTTCCTCTTCCACACTCCTGTCATTCTCAAGGCTTATTCTTATGTGTTAATACTACCTCAACTAAATTAAGACATGTGAAAACCACCCCAAAATTAGAATTACTTCTAAATTTAAGAAAAGAGACTTCAAGTAAGGAGTAATCCTAAGGCTCAAATGCTTAAAATCCAGTGTTTGTCATCCTAGGCATCCAGTAAGTGCTGTCACTAAAGATAACTATAATCCCATTTGCTTTTTTACATGCAGAGTTAACATTATATTCAACAAAATATCCAAAGTCTGTACATTTGACAGAGAAAAATCTTGGCGTATTCACATTCCATATGGTTAGGGGAAATCTATTGCACCATTCTTCCCTGGCCCTCTCAAACTGTCAGACACCCAGTTCATACTGCAGATGGCAACATCAAATTGGCACCTGTCTAAGATAAGTCATTATAAACATATGCACAAATATTTTTCAAATTAAGTATTTTATTTCAAAAGAGCTCATGATAGGCTAAAAGTGAAAATGAGCATATAAAATTAACCACAAAAAAAACCCCAGAAACATTAGCAGCATCAATAAACAATTATATAGCCCATTCTGCACAATTACTTCAAGAGAACTTGAACACAAAGCTGCAACATAAACAATACATCGGAGAAAAACTGAAAAATTAATTTTACATTAGTGTGGCTTACCCTTGAAGTTTCTGGACTAGAAAATGGGGAAGATTCCCAAGATGTATTCTCTTTCTCAAAAGAATCATCTTCTTGAAATGCAAATTTCTGCTTAAGTGCATGAGATATTAAAGAAACTGGATCCCAATGTGAATTCTGTCTTTTCCTCTTATGAATGGGTCTACCGCCAGGTGACCTATTTTAAAAAAAAAAAAATTGAATTTATTACAACTTGGATGTAATTTTAGCTCCTTGTTGATAAACATAGCAGGAATACAAGCATAATATCTTACAATTCAATCAGTCTTCAAGAGATTGAAAATAATCTAATCTTCAAGAAATTTTTGCAATGAAATAAGGCACAATGAATGAAGAATCAGAAAACCAAAAACCCATGTGACTTGAGACACTGCCATAACCTTGCTGTCTGAGATCTGTCAGATGTTACTATGCTGAAGATCTTTATTATTATAATTTTCTAATTTCTTAATGGGTAGGAAAATTCAAATAAATAAGAACTTTTAAAAGGACTAGAGTTCATGCCAAAAAAAAAAATTAGGCAAATTGTTCATTTGTTTGGTCATTCATTCATTTAATCTTCATTGAATGCCCACTACTACATCCAACTCCATTTTACGCTTTGGGAGTATTCTGCTCCCAGTTCTTACAGCAAGACTATCATCAATATACAAGTGAGCAAGATCATTTGGATGGTAATAAGTGCTGTGAATAAAACAAAACAGAGGCTGGGCATGGTAGCTCATGCCTGTAATCCCAGCACTTTAGGAGGCCAAGGTGGGAGGACTGCTTGAGCCCAGGAGTTCGAGAGCAGCTTGGGTAACATAGTGAGACCCCGTCTCTAGAAAAAATCTAACAATTAGCCAGGCAACTACTTGGGAGGTTAAGGCAGGAGGATCACTTGAGCCAAGGAGGTCAAGCCTGCAGCAAGTCGTGGCACCACTATACTCCAGCCTGGGTGACAGGGCAACACCCTGTCTCAAAAAAAAAAAAACATTAAAAAGTAAAAAATAGGGAAATGTAATAGTGATTAGGGACAGAAGCACTTCAGATGAGATATGATCAGAAAAAAAGCCTCTTTAAGGAAGCAACATCCTCTTTAAGAAAATGACAAGGGGTCAGTTTTAGTGTAAACATCTGGGGGTACAGCAGGAAGGAGCTTGGCATGTGTGAGAAATGGAAAAAGGAAAGCAACTGCAGCTGGAGTGCAGTGGGCAAACATGGGACGTAGGAGAGGAGCTCAGCGAGAGAAGTGAGGTCTGGCTCCTGGAGGGACCTACAGACACAGCAAGGGCTCTAGAACTGATTCAAGCACAACAGAAATGCACAGAAGAGTCTGAAGCAGGAGAATGGCCTGATCTGACTTTTGGTCACTATCTGCAGAATAAATAAGGAGGCAAGAATGAAAACAGACCACTGAGGAGGCTGCTGTGGAAGTCTAAGCTAGATAAGAATGGGCTTAGCCTGGGGAGTTGGCGGTGGAGGTCAAGAGGGTCCACAGAATTGAGCTATGCGCTGATGGGAACGGTGGGAGATAGAACGGAAAATAAAGATGAAGGATGATTTCTAGATATTTGTTTTTGTTTTTTTGATACGGAGTCTCGCTTTGTCACCAAGGCTGGAGTACAGTGGCTCACTGCAACCTCCGCCTCCCGGGCTCAAACAATTAATTCTCCTGCCTCAGCCTCCTAGTAGCTGGGATTACAGGTGTGCGCCACCATGTCAGAGTAATTTTTGTATTTTTAGTAGAGACTGGATTTCACCATGTTGGCCAGGCTGGTCTTGAACTCCTGACCTCAAGTGATCCGCCCACCTCAGTCTCCCAAAGTGCTGGGATTACTGGTGTGAGCCACCGCACCTGGCCTGATTCCTAGATCTTAAGCAACCGGGTGATCGTGTTGCCATTTGCTAAGATGCAAAAGACATGGGAAAGAACAGGTTTTCAAGGTGGTGGAAAAGAACAGGTAGGAAGGAAAAGTCCTGTTTTGGACCTGTGAAACGAGATACCTGTGAGACAGGCAAATAAAGATGTCAAGTAGGCATTTCAGTATATGCATCTGGGCTCAAGAGGAGAGGTCAGGGCTAGAAAAATAAACGTTTGAGTCATAAGCATACAGCTGGTATGTAGAGCCATAGGACTAGGTGAGCTCACCAAAGGAAACAGCATGGACAGAGAAGAGAGGGGGCTGAGGTCTGAACCAGGCACTTCAACATTTAAAGACCAGGCCCAAGGGGAAGAGTTAAAGGCATAAGAAGGAATAGCTGATGAGGTCAGAGGAAACCTCGGGGTATGTTTTCCCAGAAATCAAGTAAAGAAAGTGCTCCCAGCTGGGCGCAGTGGCTCGCGCCTGTAATCCCAGAACTTTGGGAGGCCAAGGTGGGCGGATCACGAGGTCAAGAGATCGAGACCATCCTGGCCAATACGGTGAAACCCCATCTCTACTAAAAATACAAAAATTAGCTGGACATGATGGCACATGCCTGTAGTCCCAGCTACTCGGGAGACTGAGGCAGGAGAATCACTTGAATCCAGGAGGCAGAGGTTGCAGTTAGCCAAGATTGTGCCACCTCACTCCAGCCTGGCAACAGAGCGAGACTCCATCTCAAAAAAAAAAGAAAGTGCTCCAAGGAGGTGGGGACCATAGGCTGTATCAAATGCTGCCAAGAGGTCAAGGAAGACGAGCAATGCGAAGAGACCACTGGATTTAGCCACATGGAGTCACTGGTGAAGCAGTTTTCAATGGAGTCACTGTGGGTAGAAGGCGGCAGCGATAGATAGAAACAAATTATGGACAACTTCAAGAATTCATATCAGAAAGGGGAGCAGAACAACAGAACAACGGCTGAGAGTACATGTGTTTTGAAGGTGGGAAGTACTCAGGTGTGAGGAGAAGGACGAGGTAAAGAAGGAAGATTCAGTGATGCAGAAGGGCTCATTTTAAGTGAAATCCTTGTGAAGAGGAAAGAGAAGGGAAACCAGTAACCACAGGAAGAGCATGAGGCAGCTTGTTGAGAAAAATCTCATGGCTGTAGGTGCATGCTTGGTCCCAACTAGATCTTGTACTTTTGTCATTGGGCTTAGTCAATATCAAGTGGCAACTCTGTGACTGTTACCATCACTGGAAAAACAACTAAAAGGCCAGTAGCCTCTGCCTCCTGTCCCCCTATTCTCTCCTGAGTTGCCTCTACAGCTAACTTTGTTTTGTACATTGCTGAGGAATCAGATGAGCTCTGTCACCTCTTTACACCTACAGATTCCCCATGCAGATTCTCTGCCTTCCATCTTGCTGTTGGGAGTGAAGTGTCATCATTCATGGCCAGGCTCTTCCTTTGGTTACTGGTTTCCCTTCTCTTTCCTCTTCACAAGGATTTCACTTAAAATGAGCCCTTCTGCATCGCTGCAAGGATCAAACTCACAACCTCATTAAAAACAGAACTGACTTATCTGTCCTAGGACTATTATACAGAAAATATATCTATTTTCTCACCAAAAGCCTCACTGAGGGACTTCCAGGTAAGCATGGCAAATCCCTCGTGAAATCCTACTAAAATGACAGTAAAGAAATGAAAAAGATCTATATATCCACAAGGACAAAGAGATTAGAAGGGGAGACAGGAGATAAGAATTGCAACCAGATGCTGGAAGCTGGAAAGCTGATTAAAGTGAGAGCATGGGGCGTGAGCGCCCTGCTGAACACAGGGCGTGTGCTGAATAAGACACTTCTCTCTTGCTCGTCTTTCCCCACTCAGCTCTCCAATGACCTGGCTTGCACCCGCTGTGTAATCCCCATCCCTCCTGACCACAAGGGAAAATGAAGAACTTTCTAAGGAAAATCCTGTAGCCCAAAAGAAAAGACATACAGCTCTGGGGTGTGGCCAACAAAATGGTCCTCTCCCTAATCACTAAATTGTGAAGCCCCTAAGTTGATAAGACCACTTCACACAAAGAACATGCAATCAGCTTTTCCTTGCCTCATTTTTAAATAAGAATCACCAGATGCTTACACAAGGCTACAAAACTAAAGATAGAGATCAAAGCTAAAAGGAAAAAAGAAACTCACAAAAAATACAGTAATTCAAGAACAGAGGAAAACTTAAAACAAACCTACACTTTTAATATTGTCAGTGGGATAAGACCAACAAAACCAAAAAGATTTTAAAAAGAAGCATTTGAAGAAAAAGAAACAGCTCTTAAAAATTAAAAATGTGGGCCAGGTGTGGTGGCTCACACCTGTAATCCCAGCACTTTGGGAGGGCGAGGCCGGCGGATCACAAGGTCAGGAGTTCATGACCAGCCTGGCCAACATGGTGAAACCCCGCCTCAGTATACCAAAACTACAAAAATTAGCTGAGCATGGTGGCATGTGCCTGTAATCCCAGCTACTTGGGAGGCTGAGGCAAGAGAATTGCTTGAACCAAGACCCCGGAGGCAGAAGCTGCAGTGAGCCAAGATCATGCCACTGCACTCCAGCCTGGGCGACAGAGCCAGACTCTGTCTCAAAAAAAAAAAAAAAAGAATAAAAGAACATTTTTGGACATGCAAAGTAGTAAACTAATCTACCTTTTATGTTTCTCAGGAAGCTATAGGAAGATATGACATTTAGGAAATCAGTGATGCAGCATAGAAAAAAGGGGGCAAGAATGCTCAAGAGGTAAGCGAAGGAAATCCTTCGGGCACAGAGGGATCCTCGAGGAGAGTCACCAAGAACTAAATGGAGGGTCATCCAAAAATCAGAAATAGAACTACCCTATGATCCAGCAATCCCACTTCTGGGTACTTATCCAAAAGAAGTGAAATCAGTATCTCAAAGAGATATCTGCACACCCACATTCATCACAGTGCTATTCACAATAGACAAGACATGGAAGCAAACTAAATGTCTATCAATAGATGAATGGATTAAGAAATGGGATATATACATATAACATACAGCATGCTAAGTGAAATAAGCCACTCACAAAAAGATAAATGCTGCATGATTCACTTATATGAGGCATCTAAAGTAATCAAACTAGGCCAGACACAGTGGCTCTTGCCTGTAATCCCAGTACTTTGAGAGACCGAGGCAGGAGGATCACCTGAGCCCAGGAGTTCAAGACCAGCCTGGGCAACACAGTGAAATCCTGTCTCTATTTTTTTTAATAAGATAAAATAAAAAATAAAGTAATCAAACTATAGGAGTAGAAAGAAGAATGGCAGCTGCCAGGGGATGAGGGGAGAGGGAAACGATTACTGTTCAGTGAGTATAAAATTTCAGTTATGCAAGATGAAAAATCCCTAGAGATCTGTCGTACAACATTGTGCTTAACGATACTGTATTATACACATAAAAATTTGTTAACAGAATGGAGCTCACTATGTTTTTTTCACCACACACACACAACACACACACACACACACAAATGGAACTCAGACAGGCAATTATTAACTCTAAAAAAATTATTCAATAAAATGTAGTCAAAATATATGAAATGGGGCCAGGCACAGTGGCTCACACCTGTAATCCCAGCGCTTTGGGAGGCCAACATGGGCAGATCGCTTGAGCTCAGGAGTTTGAGACCAGCCTGGGCAACATGGCGAAACCCCATCTCTACAAAAAAAATACAAAAATTAGCCAGGCATGGTGGCACATGCCTATAGTCCCAACTACTAAGGAAGCTGAGGTGGGAGGATCACTTGAGCCCAGGAGGTCGAGGCTGCAGTGAGCCGTAATTTCAACACTGCCCTCCAGCCTGGGTTACAATATGAGAAATGGCTTACTGTGGATGTTTACTGTTATAATAAGGATATTAATTTTGAATACTCTTTTAACTAAAGATTGTGGTTTATTTCAGGAAGACATAGCAAGATGTGTGTGTGTGTCCTCGGTAGAGTATCTACGAAAATATATTCCTAATATCCTACAACTGGAAGTCAATATAATTAAAATATCAAGAAATAGCAAATAAGTATGTTGTTTCAAAAATATGGTGATAAGAGACTAGAAGAAGAAATAGTCAAAAATAATTGAATGTCATTATCTCTGGGAGAGGTATTCAGGTGTGAAGAAGAATAAGAAAAAAGACATATATGTTAATTTTCATAAACATAATAATTTTTCTAAACATAAAATTGACAAAATTTCAGTTCACTTTTCAAATTACAACAACATACCGCTCAATTGCACGAAGCTTAACCTTATTCATATCCTTTAGAACGTCCAACATGTTTGGAATATCTTTATTTCTCTGGCTTTTTGAATGATGACTATAATTGGTCTTATTAGCAGCCGGGTTCTGTTTGCTCATTTCAGTTGCTGGATTATCTGAGTCACAAATATGATTAGATCCTGGTTGTATGGGAGGAAAACATGGTGGCTGGAGAGATGAAAACTGAGGAGGAAGTGGTGGTGGAGGAGGAGGAGAAGAAAGCACTGAACTTGGAAACTGATCTGGCTCCACACTCAGATGGGCAGCCTGCGATGATGACAACTGACCCAAACTAATGGGCTCGTCATTCAAGCCAAAGGAACCTACAAACAAAGTGGTTCATTACAAAATCATTCACAATTATCTCTAACGTAATATATATTAATAACACTAATTAGAGCCAAAACAGGAGCAATTTCTGTAATGCTACTAAAGGTAGCAATATGGTAGCAAGGAAAGAGTATCAATCCCATCTGCTTAGTAATTTAAGAGTCAAGTCAAATTGTGAATTCATTTTTAATCCAGTTAGGAATTTTCAGTGTAGGTCCAAGAGCAGAGTGGGGAGGAGAATGCATTTTAAACAAACAAAAAAAAAACGAGTTTTTTCTGTAATTCACATACACTCTGAACTTCATCCTCTATTTTAAAAAGCTAAAACATAAATCAACAACTTGTAGTTAGAAACACAAATTGATGTATTCACTCTATAATGACATTGGAGAAATAAGCATATTATTTTCTAAGCAAAGCTTAAGATGGGTACTGAGTATTTAACTTTTCCACAACAGATTTGCTCTTAAAGGACTGTGGGTAAACATGACTGCTTAAGAAAACTGTGTATAGTTATATATCATTTTATTTATTATGTATAAATATAAGTTATTGTATATTATATAATGTGTTTATATGTAAATGTTATAAATATACACTGTATAAATATCTTAAATTATATGTGTATTTATGCATTTGTATATATACATATATATTAAAAAATTTTTAGCAATTATATTTACACACAGCCCTTTACAGCCAAATCTGTTGTGAAAAGCATTCAGTACCTAGATTGCTTTACATTTTATACACACATACATACATTTTGTGTGTGTGTGTGTGCATATGTTTAAAGCAAGTTGTATCTCTAAATTTATAAAACAATCATCTGGAAAACATTACTCACCTCAACTTGGTGGAAGTGTAGCAGCAATAACTAAAAACTATAAACATATGATGACTCAAACCTATATCCTCTTTCAAACCAATGCATTCTTCCTCTTTAATATCCAATGCTTTCATGAAGAGTTAGAAAAGCTTACTGAGGGCCAGGCGCAGTGGCTCATGCCTGTAATCCCAGCACTTTGGGAGGCCAAGGCGGGTGGATCACGAGGTCAGCAGATCGAGACCATCCCGGCTAACACAGTGAAACCTCGTCTCTACTAAAAATACAAAAAATTAGCCGAGCGTGGTGGCTGGCGCCTGGAGTCCCAGCTACTCGAGAGGCTGAGGCAGGAGAATGGCATGGACCTGGGAGGTGGAGCTTGTAGTGAGCCGAGATCGTCCCACTGCACTCCAGCCTGGACGACAGAGCGAGACTCTGTCTCAAAAAAAAAAAAAAAAAAAAAAAGAAAAGCTTACTTAGAAGACAACAGACTTTTTAATACAAAAATACAATCTTCTAGTACAGTAAAGCTAGTTCTTCTTTAAATCAAAGCCATCCCCTCACTACAAATGTGTCTTAATTCATCCTGAATAAATATCAGATATAATAATTTTGTATATTCAACATCCTTTTATGTACATTTAATGTTTTCATGGCACTTATTCAGAATTGTACTCACTTAAATACTAGATGTTCCTGTATGCTACTATATGTACTATATTCAGTACAGTATCATGCTGTACGGGTTGGTATAGGCTATACCATGAGTATCATCTAACTGAAACAAAAATCCTAGTGTTACTTACTAGAATTTGTACTGTTTTTCAGTTCCTGCATTTCCACAATTGCTGCAATCTGAGAGCGAAGAAAAGTCAGCTCATTTTCAAGGGCAGCTATTTTTTTAATTGCAGCTTCATTTACAGGCAGATCATTTTTCACTGTTTCATTCTGTCTTACAGCAGGTGACAGTGGATCCCGAACTAGTCGCGAAGGCTGAAAAATTTCCACTTTCTCTTCTTCATTTTTCCATATACTATTTCTGTGGGTGAAAAAAATATGAAATGGAGGGAAGATATATTTCCAATCAAAAGAATTATAAACTCTTACACTCCTACGTGAAAATCAAAAGACAATAAAACAAAATAAAAGCTACTCTCAGGCCAGGCACAGTGGCTCACGCCTGTAATCCCAACACTTTGGGGGCTGAGGCAGTGAATCACCTGAAGTCAGGAGTTCGAGACCAGCCTGGTCAAAATGGTGAAACCCCGTCTCTACTAAAAATATTTTTAAAAATTAGCCGGGTGTGATGACGTGCCCCTGTAGTCCCAGCTACTCAGGAGGCCGAGGCAGGAGAATCACTTGAGCCTGGGAGGCAGAGGTTGCAGTGAGCCAAGATGATCGTGCCATTGCACTCCAGCCTGGTCAACAGAGTGAGACTCTGTCTCAAAAAAAAAAAAAAAAAAAAAAAAAAACTACTCTCTATCCCCCATGATTGTTTCTAGAGTCACTGAGGACAAGAAAAACATCTTATTTAGCGTTGTATTCCCAATATAAACAGAACGTAGCCTCCAATGGAGGACCAGTCAGTGGCCAGGAAATGAACAAAACAAACCTTGCTTTTAGATTATAAAAGAAAAATAATTATCCTGCAATTGTTCTACTTATTAACTTTAAACGCAGGTAAGTTAATTTATTTAGAAGTTCTATATAAGTTAATAAAGAGCCTTACATTCAGGATTATGTTAGGGTGAAATGTATGTTATTTTAACTATTTGAAAATTGGTGCCAGTTTGATACATAATAAAATCAGCCAGAATACTTAAATAATTGACACTTAACGTGCTTAGAGCCTGTATCTGAATATACTAACATATAAAGTAATACTCCCTAGGAGTAACACATCCAAATTTTGAAATACATTTAACATCATTGCCTGGTGCACAATAAACAGTATATAAGTTTTGGCTAAATACATGATTCTAAAATCTCTTTAATAACCACTCCCTCCTAGGCCTGGTATTAGGTTTAAATGTGCACTAAAAAAAAAAAAACTGCCTAAAAAAATGAAAAGCAGCCAGTCTTCTTTATTAGGAAGATACAGTAGGGCACAGCACAGTTTGAAGTTAAAACAAAAAAGCTCAATCAATCTGTACAAGCTTTGACACATGCAAGAATTCAGTTTATAGCCCACTTCCCAAGATAAGCATATAAAATTACCGAAATCTGAGATAACTGACTTCTTCATCATTTGCCACATACAAAATATCAGCAAAAGATGGAACCATGGATCCACGATTACCAGAGTCTACAGAGTTCAAGAGAGGGATTAACTAAAGTAAAAAAAGAAAAAAATAGTCAGAGCTCTGCAGGGAGTCAGGAGAAGACACATGCCCCATGGTATTAAATTAGTTAACAATCCAAAAGAAAGAAAAAGAAAAAGAATATTCAATAGAAAAACATGCACCTGTTAGCAAGAAAGAACACTGGGAAAAATGTTATGCTGAAGTCTAAGCACTAAGCAATATTCTCTCCCCTGGTTAATTTCATCTATCATAAAATGCAAAATAAAATTAAACTCTTCAGTTATTGTTCACACTTGCCCATCTGTGAATGTCATTACAGACATGTACCACATAACGTTTAGGTCGATGACGGACTGCATATACGTGGGGTCACATAAGATTATAATGAAACTGAAATATTCCTATCACCTAGTATTTACTATATTATACTTTTTATTATTATTTTAGAGTGTATTCCTTCTACTTAAAAAGAAAAGTTGGCTGGGCATGGTGGTGCATTCCTGTAATCCCAGCACTTTGGGAGGCCAAGGCAGGAGGATCAATTAAGGCCAGGAGTCCAAGACCAGCCAGGGCAACATAACAAGATCCTGTCTCTACCAGACCAAAAAAAAGTCAGCCAGGTGTGGTGGTGCACACCTCCCAGGTAGTCCCAGCTACTCAGGAGGCTGAGGTGGGAGGATCACTTGAGCCCAGGAGGTTGAGGCTGCAGTGAGCCGTTATCATGCCACTGCACTTCGTTTGGCCTGGGTGACAGCAAGACCTTATCTTAAAAAAAAAAAAAAAAGAAAGTTAACTATAACACAGCCTCAGGAAGGTCCTTCAGGAGGTATTCCAGGAGAAGGTATTGTTATCGTAGGAGATGACAGCTCCATGCATGTTATTGCCATTGAAGGCCTTCCAGTAGGACAAGATGTGGAGGTAGAAGACAGTGATATTGATGATTCTGCCCTGGGTAGGCCTAGGCTAACGTGTGTGCTTGTGTCTTAGTTTTAACAAAAAAATTTTAAAAGTATAAAAAATTTAAAAATTTTTAAATCATAAAAAGCTTATAGAATAAGGATATAAAAAATATTTTGTATAGCTGTACAATGTGTGTTTTAAGATAAGTGTTATTACAAAAGAGTCAAAACTTTTTACAAAATACCTAAAACCTAAAGTATAATAATAAAAAAATTAAAAAATTAAAAAAATTAAAAAAACATTTATAAAAAGTTACAGTAAGCTACGGTTAATGTATTATTGAAGAAAGGGTTTTTGTATAAATTTAGTGTAGCCTAAGTGTACAGTGTTTATAAAGTCTACAGTAGTGTACAGTAATGTCCTAGGCCTTCAAATTCACTCACCACTCACTGACTCACCCAGAGCAACTTTCCATCTTCCATTCACGGTAGGTGCCCTACATGGACGTAACATTTTTTATCTAATTTTTACTGCATTGTTACCGTACTTTTTCTATGTTTAGATACACAAACACTTACCATTGTGTAACAATGCCTACAGTATTCAGTACAGTAACATGCTGAAAAGGTTTTCAGACTAGAAGCAACAGGTCATACCATATAGCCTGGGTGCATAATAGGCCATATACCATCTAGGTTTGTGCCAGTATACTCTGTGATGTTTGCACAATGACAAAATCACCAAACAACGCTTTTCTCAGAATGTATCCCCCCCATCATTAAACAATGCATGATTGTATTTAAATAAACAAAACCACAAAAACATATATGAAATGGCCTGTTCCCAAGGGTAAACTAAAGGTTTTTGGCTTGCAGGAAATGTTTCTTCGTTTGCTGTTCTACCCCATACCTGTTAAGAGTACCTAGGATTATTTTGTACTTGGTACTTAAACAATTTATGTTGACTGACTTACCTCAAAATTAGGTCTTCGACAAGGTTCCAATGGAAGCATTTTCCCAATAATACGAACAATACTCCTAGTTGATCCATAGTCTTTATTTTCCCAAATCAGCAAAACCTATTTTAAACATAAAGTATGAATTAAAATGCACTCTGATTAAGCACATTTATATAAGTATGAAAAAAGGAGATGTAAAAAAGATGCAGTGGCATTTTTTTTTAAATACAGGGAGTCCTGTAAAATAACATTTATTTTTAAAAAGAAATATAGAATGGCAGAGCCTTTCTTCAAAGAATAGAACTTTATGAGTATTTGTCCAAAAAAAAGATGGTAGTAAACTTATATACATTCCAGGAAGATCTTTTAAAAACCACAATTCATTTTGTTCTATTTCTGATATGTCCAAATACCTTGGGAGAAACTTTGTTCAAAAAAATTGCATCCCCTCCCCCAGCTACAAATCCCATCTTTTTGGCCCAACCAAAAATTGACAATTTCAAATTATCAAGCAACGAGGTAATATGGAGTATACTTATGTAATTTCCTTTAAAGGAGAAATAAAAAAGGGAATAAATCAGGTCCTAGACAATTCAGAGTTATTTACATAAAGTGAAATATATCCGCTGGCAGTCAGCTCTTGAAAAGGCATTAGAAGTAATCATGTGCTACTATAGCTCAAATAATACTTTGTCCTTTGGTGTGGGCTTCCCAAATTAGTGTAAACCATTGCCACAGGAACCACTCTCCCCCACCAGCCAAAAGATACGACATAATAAATTGGACATTTTTCCTAAGATCCCAACAGATATAGGTAGCCTCCTATTAGCATCCTCGTTAAAACATCCAATAAACAGCCTGTCTCAGCTGTTAAACAACAGCAACAACCAACGACAGCAGGCTAAGTAAACTTGTGCACCTGCGTTTTGATTGTGACCCATCATATGAGGTCAGGTGTAAAATTTTCCCATTGTGGTGTCATGCTGGTACTCAAGAAGTTTGGGATTTTGGAGGATTTCAGATTTCAGGTTTTGAGTGATGCTCAACCAATAATATTTTTAAATTGCTAAGATTATTTTACATTTTTTTCACACTCAGTCTTCAAAATCCCTTATATAGTTTATACCTATAGAAGATCTCAATTCAGATATTTTGAGTGCTTAAAAGTGACATGTGGCCAGTGGTTATCATACTGGATTGCACAGCCTAGAGGATATAGATCCCAGACCTATTACTAGTAGAATATTTGGAGGATTGACCATTTATATTTAAAGTGTTCTACAGACCATTCATCTGCATACCCCTGCTAAGAACAACAGGCATAGAGGCTTTGCTACCATGAGGGCTACCTACGACATATACAGTCACCCAAGAGTTGGGTTAGCTCTTAGTTAATTTAAATGATACCTTCCTATCTTGCTCGGCAGTTTCCATCCTAATAAACTCCTGTCCTTCCTCTCATTCCTTCATTGCCCCTGGCCATCTTCACCACTTTCGTTGTTGTTGTTGTTTGCTTCTTGAGGTTTTTTTTGAGATAGGGTCTCACTCTGTCACCCAGGCTGGAGTGCAGAGGCATGATCAGGGTTCACTTCAAACTCTACCTCCCGGGCTCAAGCAATCCTCCTACCTCAGCCTCTGGAGTAGCTGGGACCACAGGCGCACACGACCATGCCTGGTTAATTTTTATATTTTTGATAGAGACGATGTTTCATCATGTTGCCCAAGCTGGTCTTGAAAACCTGAGCTCAAGTGATATGCCTGCCTCAGCCTCCCAAAGTGGTGGGATTACAGGGGTGACCCACCACATCTGGCTATCTTCACCATTCTTATTATTTCATCTTCCCTCTATTCCTGGTCTAGCACCCACATTTTGACTTTACTAATTTTCCTACCAAGCATGGATTTTCTGGTTAATTATTTTAGTAATATGTTCAATGCCATTCAAAAATGGGTTCGTTCTTTTGATATTATGTGCTCCCACACTGCTAATGAATACACTACCCTAATTACTCTTAGCTAGGAAAAAAAAAATCACAAAACGACGATATTTAGAAAAACTACAACTCCATGATGACTTCAGCTGGGTTCTCACAGGTATTCTGAAATCCCTTCATAACGTGTTAGATTCTATACCACATTGTCCAGAGCAGTCTCCGATCTCTGAAATCCCTTCTCAAATCCCACCACTTCATTACCTGCAAGTGACCTTGTCTCTGCTCTTACAGAGAAAACCGAGAACTTCAACTTGACATACCTCAACTTCATTTCTGTTACTTAGCTCCATTCAAAATCTCTTTTTAGACCAGGCGCGGGGGCTCACGCCTGTAATCCCAGCACTTCGGAAGGCCAAGGCAGGTGGATCACTTGAGGTTAGAAATTCAAGACCAGCCTGGCCAACGTGGTAAAACCCCATCTCTACTAAAAATATAAAAATCAGCTGGGCATTGGTGGCAGGCTCCTGTAATCCCAGCTACTCAGGAGGCTGGGGCAGGAGAATCACTTGAACCTCGGAGCAGAGGTTGCAGTAAGCCAAGATTGCACCACTGCACTCCAGCCTGGGCAACAGAGCAAGACTCCATCTTAAAAAAAAAAAAATCTCTTTTCACTCTCTCTCACTTTCATTCTGTTCTTTAAGGCAGGACAGTCTCTCTCCTTTCCAAGACTTATTTAATTAGATCCCTTGCCCAACCATCTTCTCAAAGGCGGTGCTCAATCACTCTCTCATGTGGATCTTAAATTTCTTCCTGTCTGTTTCTTCCAGAGTGATGACAAATATGCTGAAGTTACTTCTAACTTTAAAAGAAAAATAAAAATTCCATCCTGCAGCCCCTTCAGGTTGATGGCCTCTCTCAATTTCTTTTCACAAGCAAACTTTTCAAAAGAAGGTTGCTGATCCCACCTCCCTTCCTGACATTCTTCAAACTACTCCAACACAGTCCCATTCTCCACTTACAGAAATTCTTAAGGGCACCAATAACCTAATAGTGATAAACAAATGTTCAGCTGTTATCTTCAGTCTCTCAATTACTGAAATTTAAAATGTTTTTAGGCCAGGCGCGGTGGCTCACACTTGTAATCCCAGCACTTTGGGAGGCCGAGGCGGGTGGATCACGAGGTCAGGAGATCGAGACCATGGTGAAACCCCGTCTCTACTAAAAATACAAAAAAAAAAAAATTAGCCGGCCGTGGTGGCGGGTGCCTGTAGTCCCAGCTACTCGGAGAGGCTGAGGCAGGAGAATGGCGTGAACCCAGGAGGCGGAGCTTGTAGCGAGCCGAGATTGCACCACTGCACTCCAGCCTGGGTGACAGAGCGAGACTCCGTCTCAAAAATACATAAATAAATAAAATAAAATAAAATAAAATAAAATAAAATGTTTCAATCACATCTAATGACATTTGCGATTATCAAAGTCCATGGCTTTAAGTATCAAGACAAAGCAGATAACTCCCAAAACTGAATCTTTTTCTTTCCTACATTCTAAAACCATATATATATCCAATTGTCTGAAGGATATTTCTACTTATATGTTCTAACATCACCTCTGACTCACCTCATCTCCATATTCAAACTAGTTTCTCATACTAAGATGCCCATTTATAATAATGGTACCATGATTCTTCAACTTACTTTTGCTTTAAAAAAATCTTAAATTGTCCTTGACTACTTTCTTCTAATTCACCCCACCCGTCTTCCTTATAGTCAATCTCATATTACAGTTATCTTTATTGTTTCTTATTCCCCATATTTTAAGCATTATGAATACAACAATCATGTATTACTCCTCTGTATTACCTGCAGAAACAAGCATATTGTCTTAGATACAGTAGATTTTCAACAAGTAGATAAAATTTGATTTGCTTATGATATGGTTTGGCTGTGTCCCCACCCAAATCTCACCTTGAATTATAATTATCCTCACGTGTCAAGGGTGGGGCCAGGTGATGATAACTGAATCATGGGGGCAGCTTCCCCCATACTATGCTCGTGGTAGTGAATAAGTCTCATGAGATGTGATGGTTTTATAAACAGGAGTTCCCCTGCACAAGCTCTCTTGCCTGCCACCATGTAAGATGTGACTTTGCTATTCATTTGCCTTCAGCAATGATTGTGAGGCCTCCCCAGCCATGCGGAACTGTGAGTCAATTAAACCTCTTTCCTTTATAAATTACCCAGTCTCGGGTATGTCTTAATTAGCAGCATGAGAACAGACTAATACAGCTTATAATTCTCAGGCCTAAATCATCCTCTTTCCATTAGATTTATTCTGGATTTATTGAGCTTTAAATATTGAACTTGTTAATAAATTACCTTGAATAGAAGTTTTAATGTATCTGTGCAATAAATGTAATTCTGTGAAGGTCATGTCTATATTTTGCTTCCTTTGTATCTTCTGTTGGCACTTGTCCTATCAGGTAAATATGTTCTCAATAATCTTATCCCTCTTCTAATTCGAACCATCAAAGCTATACTGTTGCAAACTCACCTTTGTTCCATCTAAAAAGAAGGAACAATTTTGCCTCAAATCAAATGATTACATATAAGTTATTTTCAAAATGAAACCCAAGAACAAATACAACAGATCCGTTCCAATCCAAAAGGACATTTACCTGTTCTACAGGAACGCCAAAATATTCCAGCATCTCTCTTAAGATATTCAGTATGAGAGACATTGATGAAGCAAATACAGAAGCAATTCAAAGGAACATTATCAGTTTCTTGGTGCCTTTGGGAAAAATTTTAGAAAATGTTACTCTTGACAAATAAATGCCACACAAATTGTACTACATAACCTGGAAAAGTCCTCTTGATACACATTACACTGTCAACTAATTTCTCCTAGCCAGCATTATTTTAAGTCAAAGAAAAAGAAAGGAAGAGGAAATCTGGGGGAAAGAGAGGGTTGTAAAAGAAATTTCAATTTATTGGTTAGACTACATTAAAACCTCGTAGGATGTTTGAGCTCATGAAGAGGCCTAGTTAATAGAGACCAATCAACAACAAACTGGACATGTACTTAGTAGGCAAGGCTTCAAGTTACATGCCACAGCGAAGCTCGCTCTTTCCTGAAAGCTTTGGGCTGAGACTCTTAGCAGATGGGTGAGTTTAGCCGACCCTTGAAAGCAGGCAAAGGACGACTCAAGGTTTTTTTAAAAAAAATAAACAGTAGCTCTTCTCACACACCTATCGAAGTACCGCCCAACCCTCCTCACTCTTTTAAAATAAGGAGCACGAATTCCAGATAGGGGACGTGACTTGGTCACCCATCTAGTAACAGGCCGTGACCAGAGCCGGATCGCGTCCCTCGCTTTGGCCACAAGCTTCCTGGTGCTCTCCAAACACAGCGTGGTAGCCTTGCCTCACCTTCCTCCGAAGCCGAGCCCCCGGGAATCACCAGAATATCAAGCGGAGGGCGTTAGGAATCCTCAGTCAAACTCCAGACTGCGCCACTCCTTGTGCAGATCGCTCAGACGTCTACCCAGACATCCACCCAGTTTCCGCCCACGCGCCTCGGCTTGCAGCCACAGGAGGTAACGATGCCCTCAGCGAGGAATAAGAGGTCAACCCAGTGCCCAGCACTGGAGCCTCACGCTCAGCTACGGTAACATTACGGAAAGTGCACCCACCTCCTCCTGCGCCCAACGAACCCACCTGCTAGACCCTAGGACCGGACTGCTACTTCCGCAGGACCGGACTGCTACTTCCGCATCCCAGGACGAAATCAAACTCCGCGGGCCAGGACCCGTACCCAGTCTCATTGGGCAAAACTGAAGATCGCTGCTTCTGATTGGTCATTGCATGATGTCAGGCAATTCGGGAAGCGACTGCTTTTCCTTCCCAAGAGGCGGGTCTTCCGAGAGTCAGCCAATAGGAGCTGATGGGCGGGGCAGGTCGCGTTAGGACGGCTGCGCTCCCGCAGGGCAAGGTTTTAGGTACAAACCCATGAGCTGAACTCGCGGTTCGGACTTCGTACCCCACGTAACTCTTCGCAGGGAGTGCGTTACTCACTACAGCCGGACCCTAAGCGCATCCGCCTTCCCAAGTTCATTTGACACAAAGTCGCGATTTATTTTTTGGTCATTTCATTTGTTCAGCTAATATTAAAATACTTGTGGAACTGGCAGAAGCCAAGCACTACCCCCGAGGGTTTTGCAGCTTTGCATTGGTTGGATTCATTCGTTCGTTCACTAAATACACCTACGTATCCAGGCTACCGAATATGGGCCGGACACTCTCCTGGCTTAGCTGAGGATGGCAAGTGATATGACAGGTGATATCCCAATTTTCATTTCTGATTTGAGGTTATTGGCTTCATACGAAATAGCTTCCTCTTCTGAATTTCAGCAAGACGTGCACCAGAGTGATATAACAATTTAAGATGTGTGCCTGCTACTGACATAATTTGAAAATGTAAGTTTTGAACTTATTTATCTATGGTCAACACCATTTATTCATTCAACCAATAATGGATATCTACTACGTAGCAGACACCATTCTAAGCACGGAAAATGCCTTAATGAGAGGGCAGGTCCTTGTCCTCCTGGAGCTTACATGCCAGTGGGGCATCTCGTTCCACTCTAACCCTAATTTGCTTTTCTCTATAGCACTTATATGTTTAGTTATGCTTCCACTACCACCAAACAAAATTGTAGACTCCAGCAGAACAGGAATTTGTTTTGATCCATGCTCTTTCCCCAGTGCTTTAGAAGAGTGTCTGGTATATAATAGGCATTCGGTCTATTTGTTGAATAAAATACTTACATGTGGAATGACAGAAAAGATGATAATGATTTGGGACTAAGCAACTAGCAAAACAATTGATAGCAATTATAGTGATATGCCCAGTAGTCTGAGCTGGATACGGCTGAAAGTGAGTGCAGAACAAGGATGATGATAGATCAGAAACCCTACATGGAGTAATTTTCTCAAGTTTCTTGTCCTTCCCTTTGCCCTTGTGAATAAATCACGACTTTATAACCCCCTCCCTTTCCCACTCTCTTATCAAACAGCAAACAGGGCCAGAATGAAAACGTCCCTCCAGAATGAGAAGGGAACCACTACTGTTCCAGCTGCACTATTAACATAGGTTAATATTCCAACTGATTTAGGTAGCAAGGACGACCCAGGTCAAATACTACATCCATAAATGCTTTGCTGACAACTTTCTTCTAAATTCTTCAGAGATATTTCCTCCACTGTTTACTAAAGCATTCATAATTCCATTTTGACAAAAACATTTTATGTGATTGGACATCTTTTTCCCTTGCTCATTTTTACATGAAATTAGATTTTCCTCAACTCTCAGAATGAGATAGTGTCCAAGAAAGCTTTTCTGACACCACAAAGCTAGCTTTTCTGTTGCCTCTGAGTAGTGTTCAAAAATATGGTGGCTTGTTTTCTGGGGTTTTCCTGTGTTCCCCTCCCCCAGTTTGATCCAGGTAGAAAACTTGCTATTCACAAGCTGCATGTAACACTTTTTAAAGTATCTAGTTATCAAGTATTAGCTCATTATATTGAATTAAGCTCATTATATTGAGCTAGTAAGTCTATGTCCCTAAGATTTTTTACCTACTGACTCTGATTTCTGTCCTTTAAATATGTAACATTTTTAAATGAGGAGATCGGACAAGGAAGTATCAAATAACAGTCTCCTGATCCTATGTGATTTGAACATGTCTCTTCTCTGGGAAAACCTTTTAAGGATTTGAACACAGCAATCAAAAACCTATCTCGGCTGGGAGCGGTGGCTCACGCCTGTAATCCCAGCACATTTTTAAGACAGCCCAGATTGTATGTTTCAAGCAGCAGCAGCAGACATAAAATTAAATCAAGCCTTTATAAACATGCAATTATCATTTTCATTTATACACACTCAAGGACCATTTATTACGTAACTACAGTATGTGTGCCACGCACAATACTAAATGCTAAAATTTTATTCTGGTGGAGACATGTAAGTGGAATGAATTACTAGCCTAAAGGTATGTGCTGCATTCAGTGGCCTCAGAACAAAAAGAGGAATTGGAAATTTTTTGCTAGGGTGTAAGACTTTAAGATAGGCAACTGAACAAGGAGTAGCATAAGGCAAAGTGGCCAAAAACAGTACATAGGGAGTTCCTATAGTTCATCATGACTGAGGTTCAGACAACAGGAAGACATCGATGCGCAAATTTTGGTTTTAAAATGATTGTAATTTTGCACTTGAAAAACATCCCAGAGACGGCAATATAAAGATGAAATTTATGGGTAGAGTCCAAACTAGGAGACCAATGCAGCAGCTAGGGATAGTGATGAGCATCTATTATTGGGGGTTAAGGGGGGATGGCGAGGCGGCGGTGGAGAGAAGACAGAACACTTTATAGGGATGTCCAACTAGCTTAATGGATAAAGAACATCAGTTTGCAGTAGGATGGGGTACAGATGATGACAGTTTGGAGTGCTGAAGTTCTAGCAGAACTATCCAGGGAAGAGTTGGAGAGAAAAAATGGAGTTCAGGAGAGAAGTTTAAGAGGTAAATTTCAGAGTCACCTGCATGTAGATAAAAATGTTTGAAAACCTGTCATTCACAAAGTACTTCCATTCTTGTTCCTTCCACATACCAATGTTATTTACTATTATTTACTAATTTTTGCTACACCCCCCCCCCTTTGTAAACTTAGCCAGAGACAGTAGCTGTGAAATGCTGGATTTGAAGTGCTAGAACATGTTTAACACTAACCTGAAATATGACAGCACCAGAAAACTCTTTATGGCTGTTCCAATTACTTTCAGGGCTTCATCTGAAATCTGTATTGCCTTTCTACTTCCTTTTAAACAATGGGTTATCTTTTATCCTTTGGAATATTTGGAATATTCAAATGGCCTAAAATGGCAAGAGAACTTTGTATAATGGTAAGCTTGGAAATTTTGAATAAAAGTGGTATTTAAAATAATGTGAGGAAAGTTCGACATTGAAAATGAATTAGGCCGGGCACAGTGGCTCACGCCTGTAATCCCAGCACTTTGGGAGGCTGAGGCGGGTGGATCATGAGGTCAAGAGATCGAGACCTTCCTAGCCAACATGGTGAAACCCTGTCTCTACTAAAAATGTAAAAATTAGCCTGGCGTGGTGGCCAGCGCCTGTAGTCCCAGTTATTTGGGATGCTGAGGCAGGAAAATCACTTGAACCCGGGAGGTGGAGGTTGCAGTGAGCCGAGATTGCGCCACTGCACTCCAGCCTAGCGACAGAGCAAGACTGTCGCGCAAAAAAAAAAAGAAAAAAAAAAAAAAGAAAATAATTAGCACTGAGACGTTTAGTTTGATCACTTACATTTTTCTCCTACACCTTATCCTACTATACATAATACCTTACGCCAGAAACTCTATTAGCTCAGGAGATGATCCATTTTTGTCTAAAATCCCTCTTATGTAAGGCAGTCATATTCCTTGATGAGCTTTAAACAATTTAGCACTGGGTTGGCATTATCAGGGGATTCTGAGGTATTAGATTTTCTCAGATGGATATTTAACCCTTTAGACAGCTGTCACACCTTAAAGCTTTTTCATCAAAATTTTTATTAAATATAACCACACATTTCCAACTAATCTTTTATGACTTAGGATTAACACTATATTGTGTTGTTCCGTTATGCAGTGATACTCCTAAACATTACTTAGCCAGGTGGGACTTAGCTTGACTTTTCAACCCACTATGGTATTTTTACTTTAGTTCTGCTGTCCTTTTCCTTAATGGCGACTGAGACTATCATAGGGCTTCTGCAAACAGTACATTCAAAACAGGCTGTTGCTGTTATATATATGAAATTTATTACTGGGCAGTGTTGAGAACTATTTTTGAAACTTCTCCATAAAGGATCTGCTCCTTACCTGCTTTGTTGTATCAATACTCACATCTCATTTTCAACTTATTCCCTCAGTGTAACACAGTGCAGGACCGACATTTGTCCAGGATACCAAAAAATTATGTTTAAAAAAAAGTCAACATACCATGTGTCTAAAACTTTTAGGCCTCCCAGTGTTTAGGAAAGAGGTGAGTCTAAATAGATGAACTCTGAATTAGAGACAGAGAACTTGATCCTCAGAAGTATCAAAGAGTTACTAAAAGAATCCTGATTTGCATATTAATACCCCATTATTTGGAGCTAGCTCATTCAAAAACTAGAGCCTATGAATATATTAAATATATAATGCAAGGAAATATTTTCACTATTATAGTGCAAGAATAAAAATGAGAAAAGGACAAAGCCTTATCTTGTTGCTCTAGTGCCTAGCTCACACTTAACTAGTGAAACATAGAACTTTAAAACTGCAAGTTATATCCATGTAACAGTTGCTTTAAGAATATACATCCTAATCCAATTACTCTGCTAGATATTCCTAATACCTGGAGCACTACCATATTCAGATAAGATGGTTTTAAGACCTCTTATTACTGTTACACTCTGGCATCATGCCCTCAGCCACCAGAAAAGAATGTTGCAAGAAACACTCATTTGAAAACCTGTTCCTATTCTAGGAAGACTTATTCTAGGAACATCAACATCTAAATGAAAACCTACGGACAAGTATCTCAGTATTTGGTAGCAGGAATAGTTCTGCTTCCCAGAAGTGGTTTCATTTGACACTGAAAATTGCATACCTTATTTCCCTTTTTCATATAGCTACTATTGGCCAATTCAAGCTCTGAATCTTTTTCCTTTAGTGAAGACTAGCCAAATACTTATTTCCTAAAGTGTTGCCCAAGTTGAGAATACAGAACAAAATCAAGATGTAATATTGTCCTGAGTGGGCCAGACACCTAAATCTTTAACTACATGAGAAGCCATATGCTTTTTTTCCCCCAATTCTCTGACCTCCCCACACCTCAACTGGAGTTTTACATACTAAAAGCTAAGATTCCAGAATCGTTTTATATAACTCAGTTCTGTTAACTGAACCTTATCTTTTGTAAAGGACAAACATTCATGTTTATAAATATGGAAGATTATCTTAAGGTTGTATCAAGGGAAAAAAGTATACTTTGAAATCTAGAAAGGACTCCAAAAACAATGTTTTAGTTTTCCAGTAAGTCATGAATGGAACTGTTAATTTTTTCCTTTTAAATAAGCAGCCATCAATTTTTCACTCCAAGTTCTATCAAAGACTTTCATGACTTTTACATCCCATTTTCCAATTAAAAGTACAAATTTTTAAGTCATTTCTTCCAGCTGACAAATCCCCTTACTGCAGTATCTGAACACGATTACTCAGAAATCTGATTCCTCAGTTATACGCTGAGGTGGTATTACTCCACAAGTCTGTATCTTCAAGCCATTTGAACAGTATGCTGACGTTAATCAGTTAATTACTGTAATTTTTTTTTTTTTTTTTGAGACAGAGCCTAGCTCTGTCACCCAGGCTGGGGTGCAGTGGCATGATCTCCGCTCACTGCAGCCTCCACCTCCCAGGTTCAAGTGATTGTGGTGCCCAAACCTCCCGAGTAGCTGGGATTACAGGCACGCGCCATCACGCCCAGCTAATTTTTGTATTTTTAGTAGAGGCGGGGTTTCGCCATGTTGGCCAGGCTGGTCTCGAACTCCTGACCTCAGGTGATCTGTCCGTCTCAGCCTCCCAAAGTGCTGGGATTACAGGTGTGAGCCACCACACACAGGCCTATCTTTTTTTTTTAAGTACATTAGGTAATGATATTCAACTTCTTCCAAAAACAATTCTGGAGTGGGAAAACCTTTTGGTAAGGTAAAAAATAAAAAATAAATTAATCCTGCAGGCTGGATATGTGAGACGTAAATTAAAATTTAGAAACTCTGGCCAGGCACAGTGGCTCACGCCTGTAATCCCAGCACTTTGGGAGGCCAAGAATTAGACTAGCCTGGCCAACATAGTGAAACCCCGTCTCTACTAAAAATACAAAAATTAGTTGGGTGTGGTAGTGCACACCTGTAATACCAGCTACTCAGCAAGCTGAGGTAGAAGAATTGCTTGCACCTGGGAGGCGGAGGTTGCAGTGAGCCGAGATCGAGCCACTGCACTCTGGGCAAGACTCCATCTCAATAAATAAATAAATAATTCAAAGTGCATTAACTTTCTTTTTCATGGCCACCTTACAAGTATCCTGAGAACTCATCAGAAAGTTTAGTTTTCCGTTCTAGTACAAATGAGACTGAAAAATTATTTTCCATAGTGAAGGACTCAATAAGGTAGCAAGTAATCCACTATTCTGGAGGGTGAGTGGTATTTTTTATTTATTGTGGCTCTTCGCATTCCATGAAATTTGTAATCACTATGACAGTACCAAGCAAATACACAGTTCATGCTGTGATTATAAATCATTTCACACCACCTAAACGTACAGTGTAGCTATGATCATGTACTTTTATTAAAGGCAGAGCTCATTATTAATGAATTTGGAAACTGGTCAACCCCAAAAGATTAAGAAAAATTTGATGTATATTCTTGGGGGAAAAGCATTAAAGCCTGCTCACCCAACCTTTTTCTATTTTCAAAATTACCTTTTGCACTTTGTAAGTGCTACAAATCAGTTCACTGTGGTAAAACACCAAAAATATCCATAGGACAAATTTTCCTACATACAGATTACAATTAAGACACATTATTTGAATGTTTCTAGTTGTGGCGGAATGCTGTCCTAATATTGCCTGTTCTCTTTAATCAGTGAGATTCATTTTTAAAGGCCAAGGTATAGTCTGCTAACATAAAGAGAACTGGTACCCTTAATTAAATGTACAAGTTTGGTCTCATTACCATCACTGACACATGTTAATCATTACTGCATGTTTCTAAAACAATAGGAGTCCAGCTCATAAATCAACACAATCTCTGTGGCTCTCAAGTCAATTAAATACAACTAGATTCCATATATTCCCGAATCCTAAGAAATGTAAAACTTGTTCATTTAAACTTCATTAGGACAGTGTACTAATTTTTAGTATCTACCCCAATAAAATTTGAAACAGATTTAATAATAGTATCAACTATTTGAGAACTCTAAATATATAATGGATATTACTTTCTCATTTTAAGGCTTAAGAGATTGAGTCTAGCCAAATTAATCCCAATGACAATGAAGTTTATTTCTCCATTTGCCTTCTCTCTTCAACTTTGTAAATTGAGAAAAGCCTCTGAACTTCTCTTTCTGGATGTGAAAGTGTATTATTCCACAAGGAAACTTAAGGTACATCCCCACCAAAGGGATTCCAGTTGAAACCCAGAAAAAAAAAAATAAGAAAAGTTAAACAAATGTTCTTAATAATACAGCATACTTTTATATAAGAAATTTGTATATAACATTATAATTATCCAGGATAATTAAGCTACCAGTGATCTTACACAACCCTTTACATGCATATATATGTACACACAGAGTTCTTATTTCTCTCACAGAATTTTTAAGGACTAATTTGCCATTTGTATGAGTCAAAATGTGTCAATTTGTCTTAGCACACAAATTTCTGTAAAAATGCTTTGTTAAAACTGACAGGATGGCACGTGGTAAGAATTATACCAGATCTTACTCAAAGTGAATGAAAAGACAATTCTTTTTAGTTATTTACTAGCTACTATGTTTTTAGAGAGAGAAGTAATCACCATCTTATTATGGGTGATAAGGTCCCAGATTAACGTTAAGAAAAAGAGGACTAAACTAGAAATCCAGAATTCCTGTATTTCAAAATAATGGCTTAGATTTACCAACTGTAAAATTTCCCATTTTCCCAGGGGAGACAAGGGAAAAAACAAAAACAAAAACAAAACAAAACAAAAAAACAGTAAAGAGAGGTTTGAGGGAGTTTATAAAGCATTTATCAAGCCTTACCACACCAGTAATCTTCCTAACAGATATGCTGATATTCTAAAATAAGCCATAGAAATAAGGTGTGAAATAGACACAGGTAAACAAACAGCAGTTATTACTTGTGACATTTTATTGGCGTATGACAATTTACAAGGGTCCCTGTTGCATTATACATCACACTGAGTAAGAATCGTTTAGCCATCTACATTCAATGTTACTGGGTAATATTTTTCTCAAATTATAATTCCCAACACTGATTTTACCTGTGACAAAAGGAACAACAGTTAATTCCTTGAAGTAGACTGTAACTGGAAAAACATTTTGCTTTTAGTATAAAAATTCCTAGGATGCTGAAAGGTACACCATACACACCTAAAGAGTCATGGCCTTCTTAAACAGCTTTCTTAATCCTTTCTGGAAATATCCTTTGGTTCACTTTTATTGCCCCTCTCTAGGCAAAACAAAGTATGTTGACACAGGTATCAATGAGTTATTTCCTAGCACTTGTAAGCAAATATCCTTACCAAGAGGAACCATTCAACTTTTATAATGTCGTAAAGCGTGGAGTTAAGATGTGTTTTAAAAAAATATACAGGCTACTTTTTATATGCTTGGATCTGAAAAAGGTAACATCCACAATGACATTCTATTACAGAGTTCTTACAATCACCCTAGCCTACTACACTCTGGTATAATACTCTTTCCTCAATTTTGTTTAATAGAATAAAAGTAACCAAAGGTTAAAGCAATGCATTTGAACTTAAAATGTAACCTGCCCACAGGAATCAAGTAGCTTTATTCCCACTCCCTATTACATAATTTCTCAGATCCCCTTTTACCTACTGTCTTAAGTGGATAAGCACATAGTCATGCACACAGATTTGATGTCTAACCAAGTAACTGTTAGGGTATTCATTTGTATACAATAAAAGGGTCATGAAAATTCTGTGCTGGGAATCACATCCATGTTGCTTTCACACGTAAGGAAGTATTATTCTGAACAGGAGAATATTAATTATGTTCTGATTAATGCAATATATACTTCCTTTGGCAGGTATTTCCTCTGCTTTAATAGACAATTTCAGAAAGACATGTTAACGGGGGAAAAATCACACAATACTAAGGATCTGAGGGCCATAAACATCACATATGATGAGTTTGCTTTTAGTTTTGTTTCCAATAGTTCTTCACCAATGTCCCTGGCTGTAACCTAGGTGCTAGACGCATTGCAAATCCTCGAAAGTGTTTAAGATGAAAGAGCAATACACTTAAGATCTTCAAAAGTTTACATTAACAGAATAAGCATTAGCTCCTTTTAACACACACAACTAACAAATGAAATGTGTCTACTTTTATATATGCCCATAAAGCAGACAGACTTAACATTGAAATTTACTATTTTAGATTTTCACTCCTTTAAGAGCTATCAATATAGACACAAAAGATAATTCACATTTGAAAAGTTATCTACCTGAAGAATAGAACTCTTAAGAGGAAAAAGAAAAAGCCATTCTACAAACTGCAACTGAAATAGGGGGGAAAAAAGTTAGATCAATGCGGCAACAAGCTTCCTGCCAAAACTTTTATTGGTGACATTTGAAAAACAATTTTCTTAAAATACTATTAATGAACAGTATGCTGTTTCTCTATTTTTACTAATAGTTACACTACAAACTAATGTTCAGCTCAAATAAATATGTAAGATATTAAATCAGGTACTAATGTATCAACTTATTCTGCAGGATAAACCTCCTCCATACCAACCCCAGGATTACAGTTTTTCTTCTGTTTAAAAGTAGGATGTTCAGTAGAAATGGGGTTTCTATTTGCAGTATTATTACAAACCAGTTTCCTCTCACAAATAGCTAATATCTAAGACCATGACTCAAACTATCAAATAGGAATAGAAAGAGAACACTCAGTTTTGAACGCAAATAGAAAAGGCTCCTAAGAATGTTCTTTATAGGCCACTGCTTGCTTTCAGTAAAAATAACATTTTCTCAGAACTTTTCAATCTGATTTTTAATAGCTTTTACTTTTTAGCTATTGGCAAAGCTTTTTTTTTTTTTTTTTTTTTAATTCCTTCTTAAGCATTTGCTCAAGTGTTAAACTAGCTTAGTTTACCAAAGTAACAACTTTTTGTCTGTGGTATACTTCAAAAATTAGTCACCCTACAATGTAGTGTGTTCAAATTAAACAGATGTATACAGTTAAAACAATTAGTGTAGTCTCTATAAACAATTTCTGTTCCAGGATTTTTATGTAGAGCTAACGTTTACTTCAGAATAAAACATTGACAAACAGGGAAGGAAGAGAATCAGAACTTTCACAGAGCTGTACTTGACCATATCTTAAAGACAAAGCAGAATTACAATGCATGTAACAAAAACGTTAAAAGTTTTAAAAGTTGATAGTTACAAATATGGTACGTAACAATTTTCTACTTTATTTCAGTACAATTTTCAACATACAGTCTACTATTTCTCAAGATATTTGAAGACTTAAAACAAAATTTCTATAGACTACTTGCAAACAGTAAAATTTAAGTAAAATGCTTACATTCTTATTTGAAAACAAAAATCAGGTAAAAAATGGTGGGTGCAAGTTCTGCTCTGTTGTAATCTTACTTCATATTTATTATTCCTAAGAGAGAGAAAAAATTAAAATTAACAAAAGACACGAAGAGTGAAAAGGAACCATATTAATAATTGTTCCTAAAAATGAAATAATGAACTAATTCACCCACCAAACCTATATCAAAAAAAATCTGTCAGAATCACAAGTTGAAATTTTATACCTTTTCTTCCTTGCGTCTGTCCTTCTTTTCTTCATTATTTTCCATGGTCTCTTCCTCATCTTCAACAATCCCATCCCCTTGGTATTTGTCATGAGTCCATTTAGGACTGCTACCTGATTTTTTGAAGTTAAAGCGCCCTCTGCCACGTTGAAAAGTACCACGACCTCTTCCTCTTTTGGCCCAATAATCCACACCATCATCTCTGTCGTCATGCTACAGAAAAGTTAAAAACAATTGTCAATGAAATGTTTCTTGTAAAGATGATCATTTCTCCAATCATAAATCACAGTATTGATCTTCTGAAGATTGGGTATATGAGATTGGTAATATTCTAAAACACAATAAAACAAAACCAGTAAAACTGAATTTTTCAACAAAAATATATTCCATCGTCAAGAGAATAACTACATCTTACTACTTAGCAACCCAAGCACTGAAGGTTACCCAGACAATCATTTGGAAAATCTCAACAGCTAAATTACCACTGATTTTCAGAATCCTGAGTTTTGTTTTTCCATTATGTCAATCCAATCCCACTTATTATTACACCAAATGCAGAGATAAAATAGTTTTTCCCAAAATTACCTTAGTCATAAAGATGCAGCACAAAGTCATAAAAATATCATTACAATATTAATGTTCACTAAAATGAAACTGGTGGTATGAATTTTATACTTTACATGTAAAAGTAGATTTTAAATCTATTGAGATTGAAATCTAGATCAATGTATAGTACATATCGATGTTCTGGGCTACAGAATTCAATGGTAAGTCATGACATGGTCCCTAGAATTAACACCTCAGTTCTTCTTCATCAATCTAAAGTACTGCACTTATCACCTCCCAGCTTTAATTATTAATTGTATTCAAATACAGATGTTCCCCAAATTATGAAATTGTTCTATTAAGCAAAACAATCTGCAAAACTGAAAAGTACTTGACTCTGTACATGAGTAGAGATGGGTATTATATTCATACAAAAGGCAAGGGAGTCCTGTATGTAATTTAATTAATTGCTAACTTACTTTGTCACCCACAAAAATGGGAAATAAAGCAAAATGCCCCTTTATTAGAAAAGGGGTATAATGCAAACGAAATGTTGTGTAATCTAGAGTATTAGCAGTGAGCAACCATCCAAAAGCCACTAAAACTTTTTTTTACGTAGTATGTCATTTGAGTATTTTTTTTCCAAAACGTAAGACTGTGCCTTTGGATATATTCATTTAACTGATTAACCCCCTTCATGACTTGAAAAGTTAAATTATATGGGTAACTAACAGACCATATGAAAGAGAACTTACCAACTGCTAATAATCTATCTTTACTAAACCACTGAAAGACTACTAGGTAGAGGTGTACATGACTCTATAATGAATGGATTTGGGAACTATCAAAAGTGTAAATTTAAATACAGCAGAGTTTATTGCAAACCCAAAATAAACTACTTTAAAATAGTCTGCCACTAAAAATAATGCCCACTCCACTACATAATTTCATGCTCCCTTAACATACCCAACTCCAGAGGCTGTGTTTTTTTATGATATTTACACAATACGCCATGGATTCTGGGAAGAGGTTTTGGAGTAGAAGCATGGGTTTAAATCTGATCAGAAACTGTGTGACTTTGGGCAACCTCTCTAGAATTTACTTCATTTTAATAATGTGTGCCTTGAGGGAACACAGATCAGTAGAAAGTGCCTGGCCCAGTGTCTGACAAGCAAGCACTCAATAAACGGTGGCAAAAATGATGTTTCTATAGTGTGTAATGTGGATCTGGCCCTGTTCTGAACCCTTCACATGTATTTATTCATCCAATCCTCACAACAACCCTCTAAGATACTGTTACTGCCCTCATTTTAGAAATAAAGAAACTGAGGCACAGAGAAATTAAGTAACTTGCCCAAGGTCACAGAACTAGCCCTTTCTTCTACCCCTTGTGACCATCACCCATAAAACACATTTCCCAGATACCTTGGTGGCAGTATATGATTACCACACCAGGTAGCCAAGAGTTGGCAGAAATAGAAAAGCCAAGAGCAAAGCTAGACACTAGGGTTAAACTAGCCATTGCATTTAATATACAATCATCTGAAACTTGGTAAACCAACAGCACCTAAACAATTAAACTGTGCCTTTCGTAGGGTATCCTGGCAGCTAGTTGAGATTTTTGATGCTAAACATATTCTTAATACTCAAGTTTTATATCAAAGATTTCAATCTCATTATTAAAATTTTTAATTTTTAATTACCTCAGATTAAAAAGGGCCAGAAGTTAGATATTTATACACAGCTAAGAACATGTTAACAAAGGAGTCTGTATTAGAACTAAGACCTTCTGAACCATCTTCTCTCTTCTCCATACAAGGATCAAGTTTCAAAGGAATAATTACCAAAACTCCAATCCTGAACCCCCTTCCCCACCAGGGATTTTCTCTTCCTTTGAAGACAGCAACTCAACACTGAGAACCTGCCTACTTCAGTACTTTCCCACTTGCTCCAACTCTTCACACTCACCCCTCCATAGAATTTCAGGTTCTAACTAAAACTAGTATCTTTCCTGGAATTTTTATTATTGAAAACATTACCACACCTTTGCATAAAACAAAGCTTAGCGGTAGGAAAATTCAGAAAAGAATGCAACAAAGATTACTGTAACTCAGTATTGGACAACAAATAGTACAAACGAGACTTTCAGAACCCTGACTCTGGAGCCCAATGCATAAGTCCTGACCCCACTGCTACTAGCCACATAACTCTGGTTAAGCTACTCAACCTTGTACCTCAGTTTTTTCCATCCACAAAAATAGAATAACGGCCCCAACTCAAAAGGCTTTTTTAAGTATTCATACATACAGAACACTCAAAACAGCACCTAGCATGGTACATGATGCTTAATAAATGTTATCTATTATTACTAAGATTTTTTGTTTGTTTGAGACAGATTCTCGCTCTGTCGCCCAGGCTGGAGTATAATGGCGCAACCGTGGCTCACTGCAACCTCCACCACCTGGGTTCAAGCGATTCTCCTGCCTCAGCCTCCCGAGTAGCTGGGACTACAGGCACGCACCACCACGCTCGACTAATTTTTGTATTTTTTGTAGAGACAGGGTTTCAACATGTTGGCCAGGCTGTTCTTGAACTCCTGACCTCGTGATCCGTCTGTCTCGGCCTCCCAAAGTGCTGGGATTACAGGCGTGAGCCACCGTGCCTGGCCTGTTAGTTACTAAGTATTAATGTTTCATCCAAATGGGCAAACTCTCTTAGACTGGTCAATTGTTCTGAAAGAACCTAAGGGAATGAATGTCTAGTTTTAGACTTTTCTTCTGAATCATATTTTTCTTTCTTTTCCCTCAACATTCCTTTACATATAAGATACAAAATCTTTGAAATTCAACTATTCATGTGAAAACCAAAGTTGCCATTTCAATGGCTCATAAGTAAAAACCAAAATAATTAACTGTGGGAATTGATTTATAAGGAAAGAGTGTGTAATTTTGCTTGATACGCTAGTGAACATCATCAGTCTGTGGCAAATCAATGTTTATGTTTTATACAGAGACCAAGATTTTTAAATATAACCCAGAAAAGCAACATGTAAAAATATTACTGCTACTTATAAATGGCTAAATTCTTAAAATAGGACAGTTCTTAATGAAACTACTGCCTAAGTAAACGCCAACCCAAAATGAGTATGTACTTGTTAAGGGTTAGCAGCCTCTTAAGAGAATGCCATAGAAAAACGGCCTAAATTTTATATTTCTAAATTGTTAAAAGTGTTAAACAATTACTATCTACTTGTTCACCTCTCATTCCCTCTTAACCTTCTGACCTATCTATCATACCTGGTCTACTTCTCTGGCAGTTTTACTCTCTCTCACTTTTCACCCCACCTTTGAAATGCTGGTCTTTATCTCTTCTCTTCTGTGATCTTAACACAGCTTTAATGGTGACCTATAAAATTACAGCACTTAGATTTTTTTGTTTCTCTAAATTTGAATTACCAACTATCCACTGGACAGCTCCATTTCTCCCAGGCACTTCAAATTCAACCTGTTCAGAACAGAACTTAATCTTTTGAAAGGAGCTTCTTTCCTATAGATTTAGATTCCTTCCTCTCACTACCAACTCCCTGAATTCAAGTCCCCATAAACGTTACTTTTTCTCAAATCTAGCACCTTAGTTCAGACACTACATTCTCTCAAATTGCTTAACTTTTAACACCCATGATTTTTGTAAACTCTGCTTAAAACTACTTTCTTAAAACTATTAAGACCTTTCACACTGACTCCTTGTGCTCAATTTTCCCATACTTATACCAACCATCTAGCCATCTGAGTACTAGAGTTATCTATACCATGCTGTTTCACTCCTGCTATGTGCAGTACACTTGCCTACCTCTTAACCTCAAGATTAAGGTCAAGTTCCTCTACAAGTCTCTCCTAATCACTGTCTCCTTTGCAAAAATCCACCTATTTCTTCTTTGGGAAAAGTGAAAAGCCACCATATATATTCAGAATGTTTGTTTCTCTACTACTAGTAGTCTCTCTAAGTCAAAAATTAGAATCATATCCTACTTGTCTTTCCATCCTTAGTACCTAGCATAAACATGAGTCTGTTAATACATAAATTCTTGAACCAAGTAGATGGATCTTTCAAATTTTTCTACACATCAAATGCCTTTTACTTTCCAGAATGTCAATTCAAGCCACTCAAGAAGCATAAACTGAGAAAACATTATGCATAACGCACTCTATAACTTTTTTTTGGTTCTTGGTCATTAACATGCCAAAAAAGAGGCAAATGGAAATATATTTTTGAAACATATATATTGTTTTTCCAGACAAAATAGAGATCCACTTCAAACTACAGCTATAACCTCTAAGTAGGTATGTCATGGACATTCAGGTTTATACAAATATATTCATAAAAAGCCAACTGAAAAAGTCAACAATTCCTCAAGTCCAACACAATCTTCCTCCATGGAAGCAACTAGTTTTCAGAACTAGTCTCTGAAACATAAATTCTCTGAAAAGCCATGACAAAAAAATGAATACTTCTGGTAATAGTTTCGGTATATTCTTGTCCACCTCTATAATGCAGGAGGGAACCTTTTCCCTATGCCAAACAGCAGAAAATCCCCATCCTTATCTACAGAATCTTTCAGGACCTACCCACCTCTAGCTTCATCCTTGAAAAACTATTTCAGAGGGAAAAGCACCTCTACCACAGGAAGCACCAAATTAGTGTATCTAGCAGCAACTTTTCTGTAATGTAATTTTTCATCTTTTTTCTCCAGTGAAAGTTGACAGCCTCCCTAAAATTCTTAATTACACGTACTTTGAAAAAATTATTCTCCTTTTCATTTAAACAAATAGCTATGATAATGGAAGGTACATCTTAATGTGAAGTTTCTACAACTGTCATTGTCTTATAGACAGATATAAAACAAACATTAAGCTCAACTATAATATAATGTTTTTCTCTGAATGTGGGTAACAAATCAGGCATATTTTTCGCTTACCCTGATCAGCCTGTGTTTAATATCAAGAAAATATGAACAGGACTAAAGGGACCCACATTTTTCAAAATTTCAAATCATCTGGGTAATTATTTTAAAAAAGGTTTCCCACATAACGGTGAATCTTCTTATAGTAGTGGTTATCTGTACTCAAATGTATTCACCTAGTATGCTTCGAAAATTAATGCAAACCAAATAAACACAGATGTCTAACACCCACCAAGAAGTACTTCTTGCTCTTTGGGGTATATTCTGGATCCCATTCCTCTTCCTTCGGTCTCTTTTGAAAAGTAGTATTTGAGTTGTTTGGACCAGTATTTGTCCCAGCAAAAACTCCTCTGGCTCTTCCTCTGCCTCTAATTCGAAACTGATTAACATTAACAAAGTTGTTTAGTGATGCAATCAAAAGGTATTTAGTTACATGCAAATTCTAATTTTACTGCAGTAACAAAAAACATATGCCCTAATTTCCTATCTAAATCTCATGGCCATTGAGGATGAAAAGGATGGCCATTTTATATCACAGGCAAAAAATTTCTGCCAACTACAAGTTGAGTAGGTTAAGAAGAAATGATCAACCTAAGTGTTAGAATACTGTACTTTCATGGACTGAACTAATATTTTTAAATAATCCAGTTGTTTTTCCTTTTTACTAGTCAAAAGTTGTCTAATTTCTTTGAATTATCATAGAAGCCCCAAGTATTCAGCCATACCTATCACCATATAAGCAAAGCTCTTCTCTTTCCCAAATTATCTAATAAATGAACTCCACCAAAACCCAACTAGATACTCGCTCAAGGTAGGAGTGTGAATCTCGAAATTAAAGAGGCAAGAAGATGCACTACCATGAAGTCATTATATCAATAATTATAACGACTTACGGAAACGGGGATAATGTATATGCTATGTGAAATATTTATATGATTTCTATGATTGATACCCATATAAGTAAGGATTTGAAGAAAGCAGACAAAATGAATGTAACTATAATACAGAGATGAACATACAGGGGTTTTATTAAGGCGTTAAGGTACTTTTTCAAAAACTAAGTGATTAAAGAAATGTTATTACCAATCAGTAACTTTCCTTGACTCTTGGTCTTTAAGGACTAGGTACAGTTATTGATCTCGAAGTCAAGAAAAGTACCTACTTTATATAGATGCTTCTAGATCTCAAAATGGCATTTCTAAATGAAGACAGCACTTCAAACACCACTTCATGTTTCAATACTACCTCTGACTTCAGGAATAATGACACACATAACAATCTCTAAATCATGTATATGACCTTCCTTATGTACAGTACTCTAAGATAAACTCCTATCAAACAATCAAAGATAATTTTTTCACTTACAAAGGTTCCTCGTGGTCGGCTAACTCCTGCAAAGCCTGAGTATTCTTTCATTTCATGGTGAGTTTTAAATTCTTCTTCTCTTTCCTTCTTACTCTCCTTTTCTTCTCGAGAACTGGGAGAAGAAGGTGATGCTGAAGAGGATGAAGATCGAGAATGATCTTGCTCTCTACTTTTATGTTTACTGCAAAATAAAGAAAACAAAAAATGTGCTACTTTTAAAAAGATAAAGACCCTGCTGAATCTTACAATAGAAGAGATATTTTTCAAGTCAAAAACACTATCCCCTAATAAAATTATGTAAATAAAATAACTGGGTGTTAAACTTTGACACAGTCTGTTTCCATTCTCCTTCAATATGTGTTTTACATCAACAATGAAAAACATGCTAGGGCCTGCCAGTTAGAAAATAGTAGTCTGTAAAGATCAAGAATAAGGTTCAGTTCTTTAGTATTTTTAAATTAACTTATATCTTTTATTACTTTAACGAAAGGAAGAGAAGAGTAGAAAAAAGTAAGGATGTTTTTAAGGCCAAGTTTCAAAATGACTGCAGTTTGTACACCCTGGGTGAAAATAGTTGGTATAGTTTGGGCTATAGTACCATTATAGCAAATAAAAAGCATATGACATTACAAATAACAGCCATAAATTTAATAACACAAATAAAATCCACCATTTACCTAATGAATAGCAAGAAAAAAGATTATCTATAATACTTTGTGTTCCTATTTGACTCTATGATGATCAAATTTACATGATTTAATGCAACACCCGAAAAGGTCATACCTGTGGTTAACTCTTACCACTGCTAACAGTTTCCAAGGAAATATTATTTTGAAAGACTAATACACATTGCTATTTCTAGTCCTTCCTCCCCCCCATCTCTCCCATGTTAAACCACTAGATATCAGTTTAAAATTCTTGTACTCTGGGTGTTATGAGTTGAAAAAGTGCGGAATCAAGCATAACGAACCAAAGTTCTTACACAAACTGTTTCTAGAAATGCACTGCATTGAAGTCCAACCTCCTGATGTAGCCTGGATAATAGGACACATTAATTTGTCATTTTTTTTTTCAGTGTTAGCTTGCTATTCCAAAGTTTTTGTCCTCATCCACCATAAGCCGTGTAAAAGACAAATACATTTTTGCTGTAAAACAAATAATTTTAATTGTTTAAATTTAAACATTCGATTACACAGTCAAAATTGAAAGCAATTAAGCTGACAATTATTAAAGGCTAATTAGAAGCTAAAACCTATCTTAGTCAGTTTGAACAATTACCTGTCATCTTTGTAAGATTTGTATTCCTTGTAATCTTTTGGAGTTTTTTCCTGCTTTCTTGATCCACTGGATTCCCTGGAGCCCTTGGAATCTCCCCGTTCTTTACTTCTTTCTTTTCTACGGCGATCAATGTCATGCCGAAGGTCAGCAGAGTCACACCTTAATTTTTTATCTCCCTATAAAAGACAGATGTAAAATACAGATTTCAGGGGAGAAATAGAAAAAATATATACACATATATTATAGAGTTAAATTTTATGCCAGCTTCTAAACTGGCATTTTAGTATCAGAAAATAATGAACCATATAAGATACTATCACTTAGTTTTTGTTAAAAAAAAATGTACTTGATTTTTACTAAACATTTGTGTATACAAAGTGCAGTGGGACTGGGGAAATTATTAAAAGCTAATTATCCTGAGAATTTTGCAGGTTTTTATCCAAAACAATCTATAATAAACTTCTGTACAGTAAATGATACAAATATTTTTTCCACTCAGCATATCCTTATTATTATCCCTCATCCTTCCAAATGGTTTTCAATAGTTGAACAGTAACAGATGTTATAATCTGTAGTTGTGACGTAGCCTTCTACCTAAATAAAAGATATCCTAACATAATGGTTCTCATTACTTAAGCCTCATTATGATCAAGCTCTTCCCAAATAATCTGACCAACCCAATAAAAAAAAAACACTTCAAAAGTAAGAATTCTATAATTTCCATAACATGCATGTAAAATATGATTAATGAAACCAATTGGTTGAACAAGGGTAGAAACAAAGCCAGAAAGATATTCGCAATCCTGTACTCAGTATCTTGGGCCATATACTGCCCTTTCTCAATTCAGGTATTGCAACGGACATTAGTTTAACTGGGTCACAATTCACCTCCTTCTTGTTCCATTGCTTTTTCAAATACTATATAATTTAGGAAGATGGAAAGAGGCATCTAGGAATGAAGAGAAATTATACATCAGTAAGATGCTAAGCAATGTGGACATCCTTGCTAGTATTCAACAATAAGTAGTATTTACTCTGGGAAGTCTGGCTATAATATTCATAAGCATTCATAAAACTGAAAGTACGTATCTCCAAATGATATCAACTACTCACCTATTTGCTCCCAGAGTCACAAAGAAAAAAATCTAATCAAGAGCAAAAAAAACCCTTCCTATTCACCTAGGTATTACCAAGTCCACAAGTAACAAGATAATGTGAAACTACTTTGTAAATTACAAACGATATATACGTAATTACATATTAACATGTTATTCATCCAGACAGGAGGATAAAACCAATGGCATATCCTCTTGTCTATTCATCATCTCTACTTTTTCTCCTCTGGATCAAAATCTGGTCTACATAATGAGGAGGGAAGATACTCACTGTCAGAGCACAAGGACAGACTAAAACTGTTGGGAAAACTAAATTAACAACTTTGAACCCAAGATATTATTTAAGTTAAAAACCAAAAAAAGTATTCACTTCTCAGAATCTGTTCTTTCAAGATCAATACGCCCCATGCGAAACAAAAACAAAAACAAAACAAAAAAGAAAAACCTTCTTTGTAAGCTCTAGATTCCACATCTAGTAAGTTAATAGCATGCCCTATTAAACATGTATAGTACCACTGTCCATAACAGCTTCTAGTAACAAACGTGCCTATTTTCAAAATAACCCAATTATTCAACAACTCTGCAAAACAGATGCATTCTCATTTTTCTAATTAGAAAAGCAAGGTTCAAGAGGGTATTTTCCAAGTATCATGTAGATAGTACTTAGTGACAGCCAGAATTGGAACCAAGCAGTACTTCCAAGTCCCCTAATCTCTTCAAAACAGTTGCTTCCTTTCTACCTTTCCCCACATTTCTACTCCTAGACATTTTATGGCCTGATACAGATTAGTCTACCTGGCAAAGGTCATTTTGAATTGTCAAGAGTATACTGGAGACCCCTTAACCACTGAATTCCATTCGCACCAAGACCCCTCAATATCTTTCACAGGCTCCTCTCTCATGTTTAAAAGACATTCCCCCAATCCCCAAATATTCCAAGAGTGACAACAGTCTTTGTTCCAAACGCTCATTTGTAAACCAGTTCTTAGAATGCTTATTTCTTAATCCACATCAAAAATGCCCAGTAGCATGGGGATTACTTCTTGTTATCTGTGAAGAACCTAGAGATATTAATTTAGACACACAAATCGAGAAATATTTACTCTGGCTAATGAATCTCATCTCAAAATTCTAATTTGTATCTTTGATTTTATAATTTCCCTTTGTCTACCCACTGATTCTTTACACTTTTCTTAGGACTATTTTTTTTCCTTTCGTTAGTGTTCTGAAAAAATACTCTTGGTTTAAATTTGAGACACTTTGTATAGTGTCACCTTAACTTCTTCCAGGAAGGAACAGTATGTACACTACCATAATATAGTTATGAATTAAAAGTAGAAGATACCTATAGACATTTTGCCTTGAGAAACTATATTTGGTACAATATCATTAACTAAGCTGAACTTAACATGAAAAAAATTACATTCAAAAACATACCTTTTGATTTTCTTCTTTAAAAACTCTCTCTTCCCCTGCTAAACGGGTATGCTTCCTCAGGGTACTTGGTGAGATGTCAATTCTCCTTAATGTAAAATAAAATATATTTTTAGTCATATTATTAACTTTTTGGTTCAAAAACATCCACACGATTATCCATTTTCCTAAGACAGTTATTTCTCTCCCAATCAACTAATTTAGCACACCAAGACTATTAATTTACTTTATAATACACAATTAAGGAAAAATATCCATGAAGAATAAATTAAAATGCTCCATATATTTTTATATAGAAGTGAAGTCTGCCCTTTAAAACATCAAACTTATTTTAGCCATCAAAAATAGAAAAAATATGTTTCGATTAAACTGGATATGATTTTAAGCATCAACAAACACATATGAATAGGATTATTTGCTCCTGTCTTCAGTATTTTTAAATATTCAGTGCCCCTTTAGTTTTATTCTGCGCCTTTCCTTTTTAAGTCAGTATTGGCTGTAACTACCCAGTGCTTCTTTAGCAGTCATCACCAAAACCACACCAACTGTGTACAAAGTACCGAGTCAGATACTTCATAGCCAATATCACTGTCACTGCCACCCTGCAAAACTGGCATGATTATCCACATTTTGTATATGAAAAAATTGACGTCCAGAGATTAAGTTGTTCATCACAATGCAACAAAGAGACACAGCCAGGATGTCAACACAACTATCTGACTTCAATGCTCATGCTTTTGTTCTCTCTCACCAAACATTTTTTATTTCACAAACTTACTAGAAATTCGAAGGTAACTCTAGGCCTCCACTGTCCCTCCCAAAAACCAAACTAACTGATAACTATTTAATTCCATACTGCAAAGTAATAAGGGTTAATATTTCAAGTTCTAACAACCAGTTTCAACTAAGCTGAAAATCGAGAATTACAGAATTTTCAAGACTTAGAAATATATTTATTTAAACTATAAATGAGGAATAAAACCAAAGTTTTTAGTTGTATCAATGACAAAAACAAACTTCCAATACGATGTTTTAACAGTGTCTTCCTATCAAAACAACGTTTTTATATGCCAATTCAGCAGGATACATACCTGTGTATTTCAGGGCTCTTTTGCCGAGTACTATGCTCTTCAGTGGCTTTCTGATACGAAGTGAACCGCTCGTTTAGGGTCACTGCAGCTGACTTGAAGTATTGCTCTGTTGATTTAGAAGAAATACTGTCCGATTAGTTAACTTTACTTTTAAGAGAGATCTGTTTGTGACAGAAGGGCATGTAGCAGGTGAAAAGAAAATAAAAATAAGAAACCTAGCAAAAGAGAATCAAGTGTTACAAGGAACTCCTACCCTTTCAATTTCTTGTACCTCAACAGGAAAGTGCTTCGAAAGTTGCTCACAGGTCCCTGTCAATACTACATCTAATCCAAGAGCAATTAGTAGATTAAATCAAGAGTCTCTAATTCTACTTCATTAATACACTACTTCCTCAGAACAAAAAGGAACATAATCTATGGATGTTCTAATACCTTGCCAATATGAACCAATGACATTACTTCAAGTAATCCTTTGCAGAAAACAAAAATTAACAGGAAAATATGGAGTTAACTAAAAAGCTAGTTTGGGTAAACTATTAAATTTCATCAGTGACTATGCTGCCATATCAACAAAAATGGATTTATAAAAACACTGAATACTATCACTCAAATTGGAAAAATATTTTTAAATCAATTAGCACTCAATAATTACTCCAAAAATCTGGCATCTTGGCAAACCCAACAGCACATTTGATATTGCTGTTTTGTCTCTCTTTAAACAATTTTCAAACTAGTAATATCAATACTGATTATTTTTAAAACCAGTTCAAGATATGCTGTAAATGTAAAATAGACGTATAAAGTCATGAGCTATGAAATGTCACATTATGAAGCAAGCTATCTGCTTAACAGGTCAACATACATCTGTGTCAACTTACCGCCCAATATCCAGCACATGTCTCATAACCAATCATTAAAACTTGAAACGGCCACTACAAGGGTAGTGCCTCAATCATAATTCCATGAAACCCAGGAATTTGAGCTAGCAACTCAGTTTTTATGCCATTTTTGCCAGGAAGACAGAAGATTCAACTTTGCCTGTATCTTTCAACAGCTATTTTACTTTGAAACATGGATTTTGCCATTTCAAAACATATTCCAGGACCTAGTTACAATGAAAAAGAAAACATCACTGGGCATTTTCAGCTCTGTATAAAGTAAGAGCTGTTCAGATCGGTTGCACAATACCAATTATGAAACATCACTACAGTTCTTTTAAAAAAAAAAAAGAAAAAAGAAAAAGGAAAAAATTTATCAAAACCTGATCTCAAAATTCAGTACTAAATTGTAAAATGTGGAGATAGGCCAAAAAAGATTAAAAAATTAAAAAAAATGAATGTTTCATATTTTATGTACCACAGTAATATGGTCATGAACTGGTTCACAAACCTACTTAGAGCCAAATAGCAAAACTGTCTTGTTACCGTGTTTAAATAATTACAGCCCAAAAGAAATTCATTTAACTATTCACTGTTCTGATATATCAACTGCATAAAGAACTGCTAGAGGCAAGTTTCATCTATTACAGTGAGCTGTTCTCACATCAAATGACAGATTTTTTTAAAGTGGGGAGGAGATTAATTTTAAAGGCCAACAGTCTTCGAAGTTCCTGAGAAAGAACATGTCTCATAGTAAGTTGCTTTTTAAAAACAAAAACAAAACAACAAAAACAAAACTTAACCTAACTGCCCAAAAGACATACCTGAAAATCTTTGAAAATTATTAGTAACTTTGCAACTATAATTACATACTGGTAAAACTTTAAAAAAAAAAAAATCATTACTTTAGTTGAAATAAACAACCTTATCTTTAGGACCTAAAGAAGTGTCATCATTATCCTAATTAGTCACTATTCATGTAATCAGTATTTATATATCATACTTCTAAATTCCTTGAACTTTTTTCCTTTAAAAATCCTGATAAATTTTCTTGTTTTATCATTTTAAGATTTTTATGTATAAAAAATTAAGCGCAAAAGTGTTTTCCACCACTTCAGATTTCTTTAAAAGTTGAAAAGAAATTCTTAGTAATATTCAATAACAATACTGTCTGACTTTGTTATAAATCTATGCCAAGATTATCACAAGCCATAGGCATGCAATGAAAGACTATCTGTAAGCCTTCTGGCACTTCAAGTACATTACAACGACATACTTAAAAAACACTTTTAGCATTCAACAAATCTACATCATGTTCTACCATGATACAGATTTTTAGCGTATGGTTTCTCCAGCATTTCAATTACTTTTTATTAACTATCTTCTTACGTTTCAATGCTAGCAAGACTAGGGACTCCCTTCTATGAAACTACTTTTCCAAGTTTTAATAATATTGATGTATATTTGCTAGCCCTGGGGTACATGAATTATTAAGCATAATTACACATTTTTTTATTTGCATGCAAGAGAAATTTAATTCACAATACTAAACATTCTAAGCATACCTTTAACATGATGAACCAAGGACACAATGTGTTGAATAAATGACTCTGAAGTGCTTTTGCTGGCCTGTGGCAACTTAATGTGGTCAAAGATGGATCGGAATTCTTGCTCCTTCTTGACAGAATGGACAAGTGTACTAGCAAGCAGCCTGTCTTTAGTCAAGGAAGCAGGTCTGGAACATATTGATAACACACACACACACAAAATATACCATTGGTTTAAATATAAAAATGGTATGTTCAGAAAGTTTAAGATAATTAACTGGAATACTGACTACCCACAGATTATTTACTGGGCATCAATATGGAATTACCTGTTAGAATCATCAAGGGGAACAGGTGCCATTTTGAGTTTGACTTCAGGACGGTGAGAATCACTCGCTATCATTTTGATCCTAAGTGGGCTTTCCTCTCTGAAGGTAGACTTTTCTCGTGCATCCAGATTCTTGTGTAGAGGGGGACTGTAATCAAAGAGGTCTTTGAGCTTTTCAGACTTTACCTGCTCAGGTGACTGAGTTTCTTTCTTTACTGTTATTCTTTCAGAATTTTTGTCTTCTTCTTTGTGCTTATCTTTTGTAGTGCTAGGCCTTTCCACTACATATCCAGTCTCTTTAAGTTTATAATTTTTTTCTTCTCTAAATCCATCACTTTCTCTATTGCCTTTCAGTGAAACTTTGGACTTGTACTTGAGTCCTTCCTCCTCAGTATTCCGGTGAGATGCAGTAGCAAAACTTTTACCCTGATCTGCGAGGACTGACTTCCTGAACTGTCTATAATCCTCTGTCTCCTCTGTGTCATCCCCTTCTGAATCATTAAACTTTTGTTTTCCAGACTCTTTATCACTGAAGTAATCTAGAGCTTCCTGATCTTCCCATTCTCCCTCTGCCCTCCCTTTCTCTGATCCTTTCTCTTTTGAAGCCTCTTTATCCCTGGTATTACCCCTATCAAGCAGGAATACTCTAGACTCTTCATCTGTGAACCTGCGAATAAGCAAAGAAGAGGATAGTAACTCTGGATTGCATTCACTGTAGATCGCTTCCATATTTAAATGTGTTGCCCAATCCCTCAGGACCAGCAAGAGAGAAAATAACCCTATTGAAAAGTGCTTTTTCAGATTCCACTTTTAAAAATCATTGAAAGCATCCACACAGAACTTATGTACTAACTTTTAAAATAAATTTACAATTGACTTCTGAAGTTTAAAACGCAAAGCCAACCACAAAAACCTGTCCTATTTAGTCACAATCCACAATTCTGCACTAACACGAACTTCTAGAGATTGCCTAAATTTAATTTTTGAAGCTAAGAACCACTAATAGATAATACGCATTGTTAGAATTCTATTGATAATTATCCCCAAAATTTCAGACTGTTTCAATTACTTATCTATTAATATAAACAAGAGTTCACACAAATGGATTTAAATACCACTACAGTAATTTAATACTTTATGCGAATCACAAACAGTTCATATATACTTGCTCTTGAAAAATAATGATTTCTGGCACTATTTCATAGAAACTAATGATCAATTCAATAATAAATTCTAGATTGTGCAGTGCTATTCCACAAACAGCATGTTTCCTCTATTTTCTCACTTTTAAGTCAAATCACAATACACGAAGCAACCAATTTTCATTGTTAGCAACTTTCAGCAACACTTGAAATCAGAATTTAAATAATGTATGTTTCAAATGTCATTAGTCAGTGAGAAATACCATTACCTTTTGTATAGTCAGGCTGAAATCATTAAATATTGACAGCCAGACTGTTTATGCCACCTAACAACATGCAATATAGCTGCATTATTTATGTAGGTCACATTCTAATAGTGAAAAGAACAAAATAAGCCTTCAATGCTTTAATAAACTTAATTTCTAAAAGGTTTACAGTTATTAGCAACATGTATCATTTAGTTATGCTCTAAGCTACTCAACTTCTCCTCATCTGTATTTTTAATTCTGGACCGAAAATGGTAAAATTAAGAGGAGGAATAGAAATTAGTGTTTTTTATTCTTTTTAAAGAGACAGGGTCTTGCTCTGTTGCCCAGGCTGGAGTGCAGTAGGCGCAATCATAGCTCACCACAGCCTTGAACTCCTGGGCTCAAGAATCCTCCCGCCTCAGCCTCCTGAGTAGCTGGATAAATTAATTTTTATTAAAACACTTAGCTTCCAAAGTTCACCAGATAAGAGTAAAAACAATTTGGAATTATCTTAAAATGAAGGAAGAGTAAAAACCGCTAGTTAAATACATATCACAATTTTACGTTTATAATTCCAAACAGAATTCAAAGAACAAAAACAATATTATAATCTAGATTCTGTACTTTAGTTTTTACCTTTTTAAGAACTTCCCAGTCTTTGCAGTTTCCTGATCTCCACCATCAGGATAAAATGAGGAACGGCCCCTAGACTCATCTCTTGGAGCATTCTGTGGTGCGATTGTCTTTGCAGGACTTCTTCGTGAAGGGATGTGATGAATTGGACTATTCTGAGAAGGACTGTATCGACTAGATCCATTTCCGACAGAACCAGACCCAGACCTTTCAGGACTATGCTGAATGGAATGTGAATGCTGAGAAGGAGTATTTTTTGCAGAGTGAACTGTACTGAGCATGGGAGCATCAGAGCAAGATGAACTCTGACTAGGTGGTGTAGCAATAGGTGAAGGACTATGGGGTGATCTAGGACTATTATCATAAGCTGAAAGGCCAGGCCAAATATCACCGGATGTGGCTGATGACTTATTAAATTCATCGATAGACTCAGATGGGTCATGTTCAAATGTATCTTTCGGTTCCTCCTGTGATTTACTTTTCAACGGACTCTCTTCTTGGGGTTCCCCTTCAGCTTTTTTGGTTTGTTTTTCCTGAGACCCTCGTCTTTTAGAAACAGGAGATTTGCTATATGGGGATGAAGAACGAGAAGAGGATGATCTTGGAGACCTAGAAGATCTATATGACCGGCGAGATCTGCTTCTGGATCTTTGAGAAGAAACGGATCTTCTTTTTGGACTCCTGGAACGTGAACGACCTCGTCTAGGACTCCTAGAGTGCCTTCTATTCCAGACAGGTCTATAACCACCTCGATGATATCTACCACCTCCTCCTTGATAATACCCTCTACCCCTTCCTCTGTACCCATAAGGTCGTCTCATTCCTCTATTATTTCTGTAATCGCGACGATAATCTCTAGAATACATACGATCTCTACTACGAGACCTTGAATATGTTCTGGAACGAGACCTAGAACTAAAAATGAAATAAATATCAATGCAAGAAAACTAAAGTATTCCATCCTACCACTCTAAATACTCTGGTTGAATATAACATGTAAATAAACGGTAAAGGTAAAAATAGACTTTTTAAAAAAACCTCATCTGTACAAAAGTTTATGGTCTCCAATCAAAAAGCCTCACTAAGGTAAATACTGAGAGAATACCTTAAAGACCTTACAAATGAAGGCATAAAACACACACACACACACGTGCGTGTGTTATATATATATCTATCTCACACATTAGGACATATTAGCAAATTGTAGTACATCTAGGCAAGCACTTAAACTGATGTTATAAAAGAATATTTAATGGCATTGCATAGTATATAGTTAAATGGCGGAAAAGATTACAAAAAACTATCAGTGAGATACTATTAATTAAATACATACATGATATAAAGTTAAGCCTGGCAGGGGAAAAAGAATAATCATCAACTACTATTAATTCTTAATGGTATTATGGTCATTTGTATTTTCAACTTCTGGTTTCTGTTTTCTATGCTAAGTATGTATTACTATTTTAACAAAAATAACCAGAGTTGTTAACTTTTTAACAAAAAAAAATTATTTTGTTAGAATTCAAAGATTCACAGTCAGAAATGAGAAACTATAAAACAATATGCAGAGACTGTTTACTGTCAAATTCTTGCATTACCCAATTCACCTCTTAACATTGTGGACAAATACAAAGAAACCTACCATATATTATACAGTAAAATTTGAGACCTGGAGTCAGACTAACTGGACTTCAAGCCAAGCTCTGCCATTTACTAGACCTTGTTACCTGGACATTTCTCAATTTCTTGCTTACAATAAGGATAACAATAGATCCATTTCACAGGGTTCTTTGAGAATAAAATACATTTTGGGGTTTAGCACTGTATTTATGATACGCATCCAACAAATATTAACTGATATAATTATTTTAAAAATTTAAAGCACATTAAATCACCTGTATCGCTTCTTTCTAGAATGAGATCTTGATCTTGATCGAGAACTAGACTGTGATCTAGACTTTGACCTTGAAGAATGTGATCTAGAATTGGAGCGACCCATTTCTTTTCTCCTAATCAAATGATAGGGCAAAAAAAGGTTAAAATTACAATATGATTTTTTAAATTTTACATTATTACTTATTTTCAGATAAAATATGATTTTTACGAAAGTTTCTCAAAGGCTATTTATTATTCACCATCCTTTTCAAATCAGTATTCAGAAGACAAGTCAATTATCCCTGACTAAAACTGTTTTCACCTGCATGACAGGTACTGTAGATTAAAGACACAACTGAAGATTTTTATGGACTGCCCCATTTATGTGCCTCAATCCAAAAAGGCAGCAGCTGCAGAAGCCAAAAAAAGCAATGAGACTGCAGCAGCATGTTATGTGTTATTCCACACCCAATACAAATGCCTACCTCTCCTGTAAGAAAGATAAATAATAAAAGTACTACAGACAAGGCAACTGAAATAAAGTGTCACAATATCAACAAAAAATAAACCTACCAGACTGTTATCATAGTGCTTTATGGCCTTGAAAATGAGACTGAGCTGACCATTCCATATACACAATCCAGTCTGGAGTGGTACTAGATAGTATCCTAGAACAATACAGGACACTAAGTTTCTGAACACCTGGAGCCATGGCTCTGCTCTCAGTACTCCATGACTCCAGAATAAAGTGGACTTATGTGACAATGCCTAGTTCACCCTGAAGCTTTCTGTTAAGATTTAAAAATAAAAGACAAAGAATTGGCAGGATTACTTCAAGAAAGATTTATTAGAATTACAAGAAAAAAAACTTGGGCACCAGTAGTTTAACTTTTCTAAACACTACATGGTATCCAATGCTATAATTAGACCTCATTGGGTACAGAAATCAGTTAACTGTCAGAACTAATTGATTTATAAGATCTACCAATTGAAAAAATATACATATATAGCAAATCACTGCATGCATATCCCAAATGTCACATTTTCAACTTTTCAATGATTAATGAGATTATATCTCAGCCTCTCAAGCTTGTTTTTGCTGCATAGAACTATTTCCAAATTTACACTTACTCAAAAAGTATTCATTTCAATAAAAATCAACTTACTAAATTTCTAACAGCTTGCAATTCCCATAATACTTAAATAGTATCTCCTACAACCAAGTATTTTTGAAAGCACTTATTTTACCTACCTAGACTTTGTTCGGTATAATAAAATAGTATTTGGAGGTACTAAGATGAGTTCAGTTATAGAAGAGGTAATGGTAATACTTGGATAGTTCCTCATCAAGCAATAGAAATAACAAATTCAAGATGTTTGAGATAAATGCTTATTTCAAAATAAAACATAACTATCCTCTAATAGACTACCACCTTTGTCTTCTCTCACTCTTCTTCTCAATCCCAAGTGAGCAAGAAATACATAAAGACAGAAATAAAACATAGGTTCAGGGTTCAAAAAGGCAGAATAAGAATTCTACAACACATAAGAAACAAATTTAGCATTAACATAAGGAGATCTGATACCTTGTAGAACACAATTTGGTTTAGCAACTGTAGTTTTGACAACATAACACAATTGTAAAGGAAGGAATCTCGGCCACTGGGAACTGTGACATTCTTTTGCATTTGATTTCAAAATTCTGTCCCTCCCAAACTTTTTAAAAGAATATAAATATGTAATTTACATTCATTGTGATTGAATTTACTTCAAGATATTTATTTTTATCCCACTCTGAGATAATCAGACACACTGTAGGAAGAAACCAGAGCTGCAAATGATTTTGGAGATCCAGTCCAGCAATAAGACAACATTCTTTTTCATTGTATTAATCAGTAAATAAAACACTATTTTACTAAGAGCTAGAGATGCTGTGTTGTGCTGTATCTCCAGAACCTCTGTTCTTGGCTCTTGAGGCTTTTTGGATGGTAATTTCTGTTAAGGGATTCAGGAATTCTGTAGGCTTTTTCAGTCACCAGGATGTAGTTGGACTTGTGGCACATGAGCACAACAGGTATTTAATAAATAACTATCAAATGAATGCATTCCCCAGAACCTGGATATTTTTTAAAGCAGCAAGTTTATTTGTAAAGGTTTGCGTTTTGCTTTAAGCTACACCTGAAACTTCAAAAACTAACGGAAAGAAAGCATGCCTATCAAATAGCCGTCCAAAAGAAATGGATTGATATCTTCTGCTCTACTGCAAAAATACTTAGGAAAAAAGTTAAGAACATGGTCTCTGTATTTAAACTACATGAATTCAAATTCCTAAGCTCTCTGAGCCTGTTCCTCAACTGTAAAACGAAGAAAATAACAGTACCTACTTCACAGACTTGTAGCGGACTTAATGAGCTGATAAACTTAATTCACTTAATACATCTAACACATTAGCAATCAATTTGAATTACCTAAACACTACAGTAGAGAGAAACAAGTTATGAATCTCCTCGTTTACATTAGGGAAATGGGTTAAGTAGCAGTCTTTCTATCTTGTATGTCCTGAGTCTTTTAGGAGATGTGCTTATAGAAATAGAAAAAGCAGGAGCACAAACTGGAAGGAGACAGAAAAAGAACCTTTTTCCTAAAACTAACTTAACATTTGACTTACTTCATACAAGCCACCAAAATAAACAAAAAACAAAGCTTCGGACCACATCATTTTTAATCACTCCATCCGAATCATCAGTTCAGTAGTGACATTTCCTCAAAAAAGTCAAAAGTGAGAACTAGGAAAATGAATGCTCTTTTACCTTGGGTTTATGCAGGATCAAGAAGTCAAGTGAAGTCTTTGAGATACTGTAAAAATTCTTCCTGGAGAGAATGCTCTGAGAAATTAAACTCTAAATTCAAATTCCTAGCAAAGACAAAAAAACCATTATTTTGATTTATGTTAAATTAAATAACCATTATTTACAATGCATATAATGGGCACTGCAATAAACTCTAATAAACGTACTTACAATTTCAGGGAAGGAAAAACTAATTCAGGAAATAGGAAACTTCTAACCGTAAAAGCTTAAAACTCAACTTTTTTGTAAACCACAATGCAGCAGCGTTTCATGAAACTGACATCTTTTTAATTTTAACTACTTGAATTCTAATTTTAGCAATTTGAGCTTTAAAAATCATATGATATGTTGTCGTTCCATCAGAAAATTCCAAAGTAGCTAACATAATGCCATCTTGGTAGCGGGGCAAGGTAGCACAAGTCTGTAGTCCCAGCTACTTGGGAAGCTGAGGCAGAAGGATCACTTGAGCCCAGGAGTTTCACGCTGCAATGCACTGTGATCACACCTGTGACTAGCTACCGCACTCTAGCCTTGGCAACGTAGCAAGACCCCACCTCAAAAAAAAAAAAAAAAAAAAAGATAATCTGTACTTAATTTTCATAATGCTCTACTTTGCTAAAATATAAGTTTAATGCTCTGCTACTTATTCTCTTTTGGTACTTCCTTTCACACAATTTAGTTTCATGTGAAACTGATTTTAAAATCCACTGGTTAACAGCCATCATAGTAACTTTAAATTCTGTGCCTAAAAGCATCTTGATACATCTACATTCAAATAAAAGAACAGTCAGCAACGAAACTTTTATCTACTGAAAGTCAATATTCTTTCTAAAATAATTTATCATTACTCTGTAAATAAACTTTGCACAAAATATTCAAGTTACTAATACTGAAAAGTTTAGCTTTATGTATATTCACATCAAGTATGTGCAAAGGATAGTCAAAAGCACCAGGGGAACAGAAACTAAGGAATACAAGATTAATATATGTCAGCACTTAAAGAATTCATGAACAAGTTTACATGGAAATCTGTAACTCTTACCAAGATCCAATTTTAAAAATAAAACGAGACTGGAAATACAAAGAAGAAATGGTAACATTAAACTGGTGAATCAAGAATAGGGTCTCCTAAAATATCCATGGCCCTCCAACTGGGGAGAGATTTGAGGTTCAGCCTAGGAAGGAGGAATCGGAACCTATTAAGGAAAACACTAAAAAAGTAGCAAAGTCAAAAAGCCAAGCAAGATTGGTTACAAAAACAAAGGATTTCTAAAGGACATATAAGTTTAGTTTTTAAAATATCAAAACCCCAAGTGGCCAGAGAAAAAAATGGCAATCTTCTAAACTGGAGTACTGTTATAAAACTGTATTCTGACCTGGAAAGTCATTACTACTGATTCACTCCTAGAAGTGGTACAAGGCTCATTTTAGCTAACACTTCCCTAAACAATTCCAAAAGGCTAATTTCTATATATATATATATGTATATATATATATATATATATATATATATATATATACACATATCCAAAGACTCAACTGCCAGATCTCTTTACTCCGTCATGGTATTCTGAAGTTCAAAGAAAATAAACACTAGATATAAAAAACTGACAGAACAGGGAACATAGGCTGTTAGACCAGTGGATATACATTCCTGTTCACAATCTATAAATATATTCAAGTATCCACACCAATAACTCAAATAATACACAAAATGTGACACACAATAAATAAGTCAGTATCAAAGACTGATTAGTTCAACTAATTTTTAAAAAATGAAAGTCTATATACAAAGCACAATGCTAATTACTATAGGAAATATGTCTATGTAAGTGGTCCCTGCCTTCCAAATACCAAATCGAGAACAGTTATCAGCAACAAATCATAGTAAACTAAACATCTAAATACCAACCATGTGCCAAGAACTGTGCTAGGTGACTTAAATAAAATAATCTCATATTTGATCCTGATAATCTCATGAGCTACATATTAATCCCATCTTTCAAATACAGAGAACTCTAAACTTTCCAAATAACTTGAAATAAGTGCCTTACATGCCAGGCACTACTATTCTAATGTTGGGAATACAGCATTTTAAGTAAGATTAAGTTCCCTACTCTCTTGAAGCTTTCAGAGGGGGGAAGACAGAAAACAAGAAAAAAATCAAATAGTGGCAAGGGCCACATTGGAGGGGGAGAAAAGTACAAGTCAACATGCAGAGGAGGTGGGCAGGGGGGCTACTTACTTAGGTGGATCCTTGGGCCCTCTTTGAGGAGGTAATATTTGGGCCTAAAAACAGGGAACACTGCAAAGATCCACAGAGGGAAGTGCATACTAGGCAGAGGACACAAACTTAGCAAATTCAGGACAGAAAGACCAATAAGAAGGTTGAGACAACGTGATCAAGGAGTTGACGGTATGAAATACGGCAGGAGGAGGAGGAACGGACCAGATGAAATAGCAGCTAGTAGATCATCAAAAGAGGTCAGGATTTTACTCGGCAGAGAAACCCTTGCAGGGTTTGCTTGGGTGAGTCACTCATCTTATTTACATTTTAAGATGGCTGCTAATGAAAAAAAGAGGCAAATCCAAGATGTGGTTTGTCAAAATGACTTGTTAATGGATTGTCACGGGTGTGAAGTACAGAGAGTGAGGAAAAATGAAAAATCACTAGTGCCCTTAAATTCTAGGTTTTAGATTCAAGCAACTGGGAGAAGGACAAGTTTGGGGGAGAAAACAAAAGACGTGTTTGCCGTTTTTCGTGCCCACAGTCGGAGTGTAACTCTCCTGACTCCAACTCCAGTGCTCTCTCTTCAATACCCTGAAAGGTGCCTGATGTTTCCAAAACCCAAATACAGAATTGAAAATGCCAAATTAATCTTCCCTTTATTACAACCAAGATCATTTGTTAATAGATTCCCACTTGTATAGAGATAAGGAATAAATTGCCATATGTATCTTTAGCCAATTGATACACCAACCAATGAGGAACACAGAATAAAATAAAACAGGTTTTATTTTTAAAAATAAGGTTCTTAAATATCTAAACAGAGCCTATCTTTCATGAAATAATACATAATGACCAGCTAGAACATAAGTGATCAGAAACCAGCTAGAAAACAATTATACCAGGCCAGGCATGGTGGCTCACGCCTGTAATCCCAACTCTTTGGGAGGCCGAGGTGAGCAGATCCTGAGGTTAGGAGTTCGAGACCAGCCTGGCCAACATGGTGAAACCCCATCTCTACTAAAAATACAAAAATTAGCCAGGCGTGGTGGTGCACACCTATAGTCCCAGGTACTCCAGAGGCTGAGGCAGGAGAATCACTTGACCCAGGAGGCGGAGCTTGCAGTGAGCCAAGATTGCACCACTGCACTCCAGGCTGGGCAACAGTGAGGCTGTCTCAAAAAAAGAAAAAAAAATGATCAAAGTAACTGGGTTCAACAAAATATCCAAGACAAACCACCCAAAATGAATTCTTTAAGATTACTATTTCAAGCATACTTGATCCCAGTCTTCATTTTAGCAGGCTCAAGGAGTTTGGTCCCCAGATTGTTGTAAACAAAGTAATGCTATTTCCATCTTTTCAAATCCTAAAAATATAGCCCATGACTATTATTCCAGTAGACTAGATTCAATTCCTGGCTCAGCCATTAACTAGCTGCCCAACACTGAACAAGTTACCTTAATCTGTCAGCTTCAAATTCTGTAGGTGTTTTTTGTTGTTGTTGTTTTTTTAAAGGCTACTAATGGTACTTCCTTACAAGTACAGGGTTAAATGAACTAAGCAAGGCATGTAAACAGCTTAATGTTTGGCCCGTGGTATACAATCTAGCATTAGCCATCATTATTGGTAAACCTTGTTTAGGCAGCCTTTCTGTAAGCTAACCACGTTTACTTAAAATGATTCTTGCACGTATGGTTACCTAATATTTTTGATACAGCATTACTCAGCATCATTTAGAAGTCTTTCCAGACATGCTTAATAACATGTCTGGGCTGGGTTCGGTGGCTTACACCTGTAATCCCAACACCTTGGGAGGCCGAAGCGGGCGGATCACCCGAGGTTAGGAGTTCGAGACCAGCCTGGCCAACATGGCAAAATCCCGTCTCTACTAAAAATATAAAAATTAGACGAGCGTGGTGGCGGGCGCCTGTAATCCCAGTTACTCTGGAGGCTGAGGCAGGAGAATCGCTTAAACCCATGAGGTGGAGGTTGCAGTGAGCCATGATCATGCCACTGCACTCCAGCCCGGGCGACAGAGCAAGACTCCATCTCAAAAATAGAAAGAAAAAGAAAAACTAGCTGGCCTTTGTGGTGTGCACCTGTAATCCCATGTAATCCCAGCTACTGGGGAGGCTGAGGCACGAGAATCAGTTGAACTTGGGAGGCAGAGGTTGCAGTCAGCCAAGATTACGCCACTGCACACCAGCCTTGGCGACAGAGCAAGACTGTGTCTCAAGAAAAAAAAAAAAAATTAGCGGGACATGGCGGCGGGACATGGCGGCAGGCCGGCGCCTGTAGTCCCAGCTACTTGGGAGGCTGAGACACGAGAATCGCTTGAACCAGGGAAGTGGAGGTTGCAGTGAGCCGAGATGGCGCCACTGCACTCCAGCCTGGGCTACAGAGCGAGTCTCTGTCTCAAAAAAACAAATAAATAAAATTAAAGTGTTTGGAAACTCTAAAATATTACACAAATATAATCTAGTATTATCTTCGTGTTAGTATACTCGTTGGTTTTCAGCCTTAGGGACAGTCAGATAAAATATTAAATGCTATGACTGAGGTAACACTTATTACCTGAGTGTAAACAATTAACAAATTCATATCCAACAAGTACCCAGAGATTTTAGCTTCTTAATTCCCTCTTCTACTTATTTGGTAAATAACAAATCACTGTAAATTATACAGCTGAATTCAGCTAGTGTGCAACTACTGATTTCCAACGTAGTTTCCAGAAACTCCCAAACCAAGTCCTATGTAGAACTGATAAAACTTTGTCCATTTCTAAGTCTTCTCATCACATAGTTAACCTCGTACAGCTTGCTGCCCATAAAAGTTGTTTAATAAATTCAACCGAGGCCAGGCGCAGGGGCTCACCCCTGTAATCCCAACACTTTGGGTGGGCCAGGCGAGTGGATCACCTGAGGTCAGGAGTTCGAGACCAATATTGTGAAACCCCGTCTCTACCAAAAATACAAAAATTAGCCCGGTGTAGTGGTGGGCGCCTGTAGTTCCAGCTACTCGGGAGGCTGAGGCAGAGGAATCGCTTGGACTCGGAGACGGAGGTTGCAGTGAGCCGAGATTGGGCCACTGCACTCCTGCCTAGGCGATAGAGGGGCATTCCGTCTCAAAAATCAGTCAATCAACCAGACCTGAGCCTACCAGTGAGTAGTACTTTTTACATGTCTGTCACCAAGTCTTATACTACCATTGTTCCTCAAAGTCAAGAAGGGCTCTGGCTAAACAGTTTCCTTTGCCACCATTTTAATTACCTGAATTAAAGAAGATATTTCAGTATTCACCACAATGTACTGGCTGAAGTATGAAATCACTAAGAGAAGATGCTCCAAGGTTGTTTACCATGAGCTACCTTTTTTAAGTGACAAGGTCTCGCTCTGTTGCCCCCGCTGGAGGGCAGTGGGACGAGCATAGCTCACAGCAGCCTCAAACTCCCGCCGAGGGGCCACTTTTTCCCTCCCATCAAATTACCTATCATGAATTGGTCGTGATCAAACAAAAATACAAAAACTTTGTAGCAGTTTTTCCTACATAAAGGTTATTTACTGCCTGAACAGTATCCTAACCATTCCAACTAGAGTCAAACTGACATGAGAATTCACAAAAGGAACAAGAAATTTTGTTTTGCTTTGTAATACCAAAAAATTTAACAGAGGCTGTTGCAACGAGGTACAAGTCTGAGGTAGCTCATCTTTTTCATCAGTGTTAACCACACTTGCTTTCAACTTCAGTCTTAATTTTTTTCCAATTCTAAAATGCTTTTTTAAAAAGTCTGAGGTAGCAAAGTAGCTGCTGGTACTTCAGCTTGATTCTGAAGAAATAAATCTTAAAAGCGAATCAAGCCAACTCATGAATTTAAAATGAAGGCAAAGTCCAATTCGCCACTCCCACCCATTTCTCACAGCAGCTGTCTACCAATCGTGGCCGCAGCATTTCTGACACGACTAAATGGGCTGAATCACTTGAAAAGACTCGGCTTCGCTAGTACTCATGAAGAACCGCACTTTCAGCCGGATGGGGCAGGGCCACGCTCAGAACCACCAGCTAAGACCCAATCCTCTCGCTAGGGAACCGTAACTAGGCAACCAGCACGAGTCAACAGCGCGCTCTCGCTTCAAAACAGCAGGTTGCCGGGGGTACCGAAATTAACTCCAGAGAACCAGGGTCAGCAGTGACGGGCAGAACAGAGCCTCAAAACCTAGCAGCATCACAAAAATGAGGCATTAACTGACGGGTGGCCTGAAGCCGGAGAGCAGTTTTAAAGACCACGCGAAAAGGGGCAGACCTACTCAACGCACTTTGCTGCGGGTCACAGTTATTTTCTCAAAACCCCACAGGCCACGAAGAAAGGTGGCAGTCTCAGCCAATGAGAGGCGGACACAAGTTGCACCTCCAGCGGCCGTCGGCGCGGTAGGCGGGGGAGAGAGAAAAATGAACGAGCGCGCGTGCGCGGAGCGTTCAGTCGGGCGCGCGCAGAGGTACGGGCTGAAGAAATGGGGGAAGGGTGGAAGAGGAAGATATGCGCACGCGCACGGGAGGCCGCGCGGGCTCTGGGTCTCCAGCCAGGTTCGCAAACACGCGCGCGCTCGCCGTTAGCACTGCTCACCGCCCCCGCCCGGCCTTTTCGGCCCGTAGTGCCTCGAAAACCTGAGGGAAGCTGACGAAAAAACGCATAAATAACGGCGCAACGTCTCCTTGGTTCTCCTTTCGCCGCCAACCCGACACCACCCACAAAAGAGTCAAAAATATGGCCTGTCCTCGGTCTTCACTGCCCCTTGAGTAACTTGAATACAGCGCGAGGCCTACCTGACACGCCGAATCGCGGTTCCGGGGATTTATCTCCGTTGCAACCACACAGCGGCCATTTCCCGACTCAAGAACGCGAGGAAAACCATAGAGCTACCTTCGACGCGCTAGCTCGTCTCCGTCACTTCCGATCTGGGCGTGGTCTCGGCTGCCGCTAAATATGCGGGCAAGCCCCGCCCACCCTTCCGCTCTGGTCCGGCTTCCTGGCTGCTATTAAGATGTTGCCTGCGGCCTTCTGGGAAGTCGCGTGGCTCGTCTCGCGCGAAGATGTGGCGGCTCCGCCCTCTGGCCCGTAGCGACAGCCTTGGCCGGAGAGGCGGTAGAGTGGGGTGGGTGTTTTGTTAGGCCTGAGTTAGCTTGGCCATACGCCGCTTTTCGCTGGTGTTTCTGCCTCGTTCTGAGTAGACCCTCTAGACCTCACCGCCGCCCCTACTTTTTACCTCAGTAAGCTCGTCTGGTCTGTTCTTTCTGTGGGGCCAGCTCAGACCAGGCAAAAAACAAAAAGACAATCCCACACTGAGGAAAAGATCAGGAGGCGAGACGTGGCTGTAATTGCAGACACGCTGCTCCCTCAGCCAGCAAGCGCCACTTTTCTTCCTCTTGGACGTCTAACTGGAGATTAGAAAATGTGGCTTTTGCTTTGCTATTAAATGCAGCAGACGCACTTAGTTGAAAAATGGCCACGATCTAAATCCCTTTCCTGAGTGGCGTCTGATCAAATCGGAGCTCACGCCGCGGCAGCCGGAAGCCTCTTAGGCTGCTCGCGCCAGAGGAGGCCGCCCTTCTGGCGGCGTGGTGACAGCTTTACCACATCGGCAACGTTGGCATAGGCATAAAAAAATAAAGAGCACGAAGCAGTTGAGCTTTCAGCCTGTGACGATGATTTGTGGCAGCCGAGGAACACAGCCCAACGTAGCTTGGTTGTCCAGAATTATAAGTCAGATTATAAATAGGCAAGCCACATTCGATTTGAATAGAATTTAAATAACAGCCTTTGCACATTTTCCATTAATACTTCTCCGGACTGCACTTTCTTAGGGCCTAAAACCGCTATTGCTTTGATGTTTAGAGATGTTAACTACCTTGATGGATTTCAGACTTGTAATTAGCAACCAGGGTGTCAGTGAGTGAATAGAATCTAGTATTGGGCCCTGGTTGTGAATTTAACACTGTGCTTAGGGCATTCTTTCTTCACAGTCCAATTTACCAGCTCAACTAGAAAAACGACAACATTTTCATGGAGTGAATCGTAGGTTTTTTATTGTACAGTCTGTCCCTCACCCCATTACCACCTCAGGATGTGGACACAGAAATCTTTGGCCTTTTTGTTGTGCCCTGATGTCTCAAGCATTCGCAGGTTCTCAGTAAATATTTGTGGAGTGAATGAACTATATTTAAAAAAAAACTAAGGGCTCAATACACCTCTGCTATTCTGCATGTATTGGGAGTCAGGGTGCTCCCACAAAATACCCCAAATTGCAGGCTAGCATATTATCTTGAGCTTCCCTCTGCAATTCTATTGCACATGTGTTGAAAATGAAGTCATCTATTTAAGGCAATATAACTGATTATGATTTTATTTACATAACATGAGGTAGTAACAAAGGAGATCCTTTGGAACAAAGCCTTGAGTAAATGGAAGTTATACAGACTTCCCTTGAAATAGATCCATTTGATACGTGATGCTTTCCCAATCTACAAAGTAGAAGGTTCTTGAATTTAGATGTTTTATGCACATTCTTATTTTCAAAACTTGAAATTCCACCATTACAGATTCATTCTTTGTAATAAATTTTTTATCCTATTAAAATACAAACGCTGAAAAGAGCAGAGGAAGTAAGAGCCCATTTAACAAATGGGCATTGCAGAAAAATAGAACATTATCTCAAGAAGAAATACAAGTTGTAAACAAATGACCAAACTGCTAAGAAGATACAAAAAGAATGCTGAGATAAATTAGTGAGCTGATTTTAATTTTTTTTTTTTTTTTTTTTAAAGACAGAGTCTCACTCTGTCGCCCAGGCTGGAGTGCAGTGGCGCGATCTCGGCTCACTGCAACCTTCGCACCCCCAGATTCAAGCAAGTCTCCTGCCTCAGCCTCCCAGGTAGCTGGGGTTACAGGCTCCCACCATCAAGCCCAGCTAATGTTTGTATTTTTAGTAGAGACAGTGTTTCACCATGTTGGCCAGGCTCGTCCCAAAGTCCCGGCCTCAAGTGATGCACCCGCCTCAGCCTCCCAAAGTGTTGGGATTACAGGCGTGAGCCACCGCGCCCGGCGAGGTGAGTTTAATTTATGGTCATGGAGAAGTTATTGTTAATATGATTATAAAACTCTTTCTTGAAAGATATTGCTTCTGTTTTGGTTTGATTTTAATTTAAGATAATTGAAAAAGAGAAATGGGCCAGACGCTGTGGCTCACGCCTGTAATCCCAGCACTTTGGAAAGCCGACAGGGGCGGATCACTTGGGGTCTGGAGTTCGAGACCAGCCTAGCCAACATGGTGAAACTCCATCTCTTCTAAAAATACAAAAATTAGCCGGGCTTGGTGGCGGGCACTTGTAGTCCCAGCTACTTGGGAGGCTGAGGCAGGAGAATCGCTTGAACCCGGCAGGTGGTGGTTGCAGTGAGACGAGATCACACCACTGCACTCCAGCCTAGGCAACAGATCAAGACAGTATTTCAAAAAAGAAAGAAAGACAGAAAGAAAGAAAATGAAAAAAAGAAATGGAGACAAGAAAAGGAAAAAGAGAAATGGAGAAGAATGGATATGTGGAAAGGACAAAGACAAGAAGATAGGAATGAGGATGGGGTTGGAAGTCTAGCACAAAGGCAAGCTCCAAGACCTGACTGGTTTTGCTTGGTTTGTTTTGTTTATCTTTTTAGGTGGAACATCTGAACTATTTCCATATTTGGGGAAATTGAAGTTGAAGTGGTATTTGGAGTCTCACTCTTCCCACTCCCTGAAAATACTGGCATTGGGAACCCAACAGTAGTAGTGAGAAGCAGGCAGCAGAGGAAACGTGACCAACAGAGATTCCCTAACTAGAGTGCTGATGGGGCCGGACTTTGGCTGTAGTTCCTGCTGCATGGCCTCCATTTGTGCATATCCCTCTACAGGCTTTGTGCTAATTTCTTTTTTAATTTTAAGTAATAAAATATGCATTGATTCTTTGAGTTAGCTGGTATCCTTCCAGTAAATTTCTTTTCCTGATGAGTTAATCAGAGTTGGTTTCTATTGTTTGCTAAGAACCCTGAACTCCATGTCACAGTTTTGAGTAGAAGCAGGTCCTATTTATGAGGTCAGTTTTCCAAATGGTCTGGCATTTTTTTAGATCTGTACCAGTGAAATAAATGGTTCCCCTTGTCTAGACTGTTTCATTCCTACTGGTGAATAAATTGACTAGGATATTTTCCTTATTTTTCTATCCCCTTTTACATACTAAGAATGTAGAGTTATTTATTTTATTTAAAATATTTTAATTTTATTTTTTCAATTTTAATTATTTTGGTTTAAAATTACCAAAATTATTTAAGAATTATGTATTTACAGTGTTGTTCCTTAATATTCATATCTCCATTTTGAAAAAAAAAATTGAAATATCAAAATGAGCCAGGTATGGTGGCTCACACCTATAATCCCAGCACTTTGGGAGGCTGAGGTAGGAGGATCACTTGAGCCAAGAGTTTGAGACCAACCTAGACAATATGTGAGACCTTGTCTGTTCGAAAAATTTAAATATTTGGATTTTTTTGTTGTTGTTTTTTGGTTTTGGGTTTTTTTCTTTTTGAGACAGATCCTTGCTTTGTCGCCCAGGCTGGAGTGCAGTGGCGGGATCTCGGCTCACTACAATCTCCACCTCCCAGGTTCAAGCAGTTCTCTGCCTCAGCCTCCCAAGTAGCTGGGATTACAGGCATGCACCACCACGCCTGGCTAATTTTTGTATTTTTAGTAGAGACAGAGTTTTACCATCTTGGCCAGGCTGGTCTTGAACTCCTGACCTCGTGATCCACCTGCCTCGGCCTCCCAAAGTGCTGGGATTACAGGTGTGAGCCACCGCGCCTGGCTGAAAATTTTAAATACTAACCTAGTGTGGTGGTTCCTACTTGTAATCCCAGCTACTCAGGAGGCTGAGTTAGGAGGATTGCTTGAGCCTGGGAGGCGGAGGCCACAGTAAGCCAAGATTGTGCCACTGCACTCCTGCCTGGGCGACAGAGCGAGACTCCGTCTCAAACAAACAAACAGAAAAATATCAAAATGTGACTGTTAACTATTGCTTCTAAGTTCTACCAAGATTAATGCGCATCTTTCAGAAAGATGGAAACAACAAATAGAACATTAAATTCTTTCAAAGTTTTCGTAAGAAATCTTTGCCCCAAAATTGTGCCAGCTTGCTGTTTAATGTAACTATTGAAGAACAAAGAGGGAACCCCTCTAAAATGGGGCAACAGAATTGTGATGAGATTCATACCCAGAAATCATTTCTTCCTTAAGAAAGGTTATAAGAGTTACAGAACAACTCCTTCTTTTAAAGCAGTTATCCAGTTGCCAACAAATATGTCTGTTTGCCCCCTGAAAAGTCTGAAAACTCAGTTCTACCCAGACAATTTATCTCACAGAAGGCTAAAATCACCTAAGCAAAGGGCTGCAACCAATGATGATATTTTAAAGTAGTGAAATACAGAGCATAGAGTATTGGAGGTAGGAGTGAGGTAGGGGAGCCTCTCCAAATGTCTTGGGGTGCTGAAATTTCAGCCTCATTGCTTATTTTAAAAGAACTGAGAATTAAGCCTGGCCTGGAGAGGGAGTCACCATTGATATTGACAAGCCCTAATGCCGGTTTTCTTAAAGTGTAAAACAAAAGCCAACTCATGAGAATAACCTAGGTTGTTTAAGAGAACTGAGTCTCATTACACATTTATTGAGGCAGAATCTATGGGGGTAAGGATACACACTAAAGTTTTAGAACCGCTGATTTATTGAACACCTGTCATATTCTAGATATTACAGACCAGACCAAGGGTCTCCAACTCCCAGTCCAGTCCACACAGAAGGAGGTGAACATCAGTCCAGCGAAGCTTCATCTATATTTACAGCCACTCCCCATCACTTGCATTACCATCTGAGCTCTGCCTCCTGTCACATCAGTGGTAGCCTTAGACTCATAGGAGCATGAACTCTATTGTGAACTGCAAGTGCAAGGGATCTAGGTTGCAGGCTGCTTGTGAGAATCTAAGGTCTGATGATCCATCACTGTCTCCCATCATGCCAACATGTGATCATCTAGTTGCAGGAAAACAAGCTCAGGGCTCCCACTGATTCTGCATTATGGTGAGTTGTATAATTATTTCATTATATATTACAATATAATAATAATAGAAATAAAATGCACAATAAATTAATGCACTTAATTCATCCTAAAACCATCCTGCCACCCTCCGTCTATGAAAAAATTGTCTTCCACAAAAGCAGTCCCTGGTGCCAAAAAGATTGGAGACCGCTGTTACAGACTACAAAGCAGTATGAGACATCATTGCTGCTTCTCTGTTGTAACTCAAAATCCAGCAGAGAGAGGGTGTAACTCACATCAGATCTACATGGGAGCAAGTGCCAATGGTGAAAGAGGGAAAGAACTAACATTTTAAAAATCAGTGGGATTTCACCTGTCATTTATTCATTTGTTTATTTAGTCAGCAAATATGCCTGAAGCATATGCCATTTATAGGTACTGAGCAGGTGCTCAGGATGGAGCAGTGATGAAGCCTAATGCTGACACTGCTGCCAGGTAGACTGCCTCTCTGTGAGGGAGACAGAACACATGTAAGCAGACACAAATTCTGCTATCAATCAGGAAGTGATAGAAAATCAAAGAAGGAGACCTTATTTATTTATTTATTTATTTATTTATTTAACTTTTAAGTTCAGGAGTACAAGTGCAGATTTGTTACGTAGGTAAACTTGCATCCTGGGGGGTTGTTGTAAAGGTTATTTCATCACCAAGGTATTAAGCCTAGTACCCATTAGTTGTTTTTACTCATCCTCTTCCTCCTCCCACCCTCACCTTCCTAGAGGCCCTAGCGTGCATTTTTTCCCTCAACGTGTCCATGTGTTCTCCTCATTTAGCTCCCACTTATAAGTGAGAACATGTGGTGTTTGGTTTACTGTTCCTGTGTTAGTTTGCTAGGGATAATGGCCTCCAGCTCCATCCCTGTCCCTATAAAGGACATGATCTCATTATTTTTTTATGGCTGCATAGTATTCTGTGGTGTATATGTACCACATTTTCTTTATCCAGTTCATCACTGATGGACATTTAGGTTGATTCCATGTCTTTGTTATTGTGACTAGCACTGCAATGAACATGTGTGCATGTTCTCTTTATAATAGAACGATTTGTATTCATTTGGGTATATACCCAGTAATGGCATTGCTGGGTCAAATATTTCTCTCTTTTTTTTCTTTTTTTTATTTGAGATGGAGTCTCGCTCTGTCGCCCCAGGCTGGAGTGCAGTGGCGCAATCTCGGCTCACTGCAATCTCTGCCTCCCAGGTTCAAATGATTCTCCTGCCTCAGCCTCCTGAGTAGCTGGGACTATAGGCGCACACCACCACGCCTGGCTAATTTTTGTATTTTTAGTACAGATGGGGTTTCACCATATTGGTCTTGAACTCCTGACCTCATGATCCACCCACCTTGGCCTCCCATAGTGCTGGGATTACAGGCGTGAGCCACTGTGCCCTGCCTGGGTCAAATATTTCTGTTTTTAGATCTTTGAGGAATCGCCACACTGCCTTCCACAATGGCTGAACTAATTTACACTCTCACCAACAGTATATCGAATTTCTTTTTCTTCACAACCTTGCCAGCATCTGGTATTTTTTTGAGTTTTTAAGAGTAGCCATTCTGACTGGTATGAGATGATATATCATTGTGGTTTTTATTTGCATTTCTCTAATGATCAGTGATTTTTTTTTTTTCTGTTTTTTTTTGAGACAGAGTCTGCCACTGTCGCCAGGCTGGAGTGCAGTGGCACGATCTCAGCTCACTGCAACCTCCGCCTCCCGGGTTCAAGCGATTCTCCTGCCTCAGCCCCTCGAGTAGCTGAGATTACAGGCGCGCACCACCATGCCCGGCTAATTTTTGTATTTTTAGTAGAGACTGGGTTTCCCCATGTTGGCCAGGATGGTCTTGACCTCTTGATCCACCCGCCTCGGCCTCCCAAAGTGCTGGGATTACAGGCGTGAGCCACAGCACCCGGCCCGATACCATTATAATAATTGGAAAGATTGGAGAGAATGATAGGGAAGGGAAGCATGGAACAGATTGGGAAAAGAGAAGGAAATCAGGAATTCTATTTTGAATATATTAGGCTTGATATGTGTGTGAAACTTTTAAGTACAGAGGCAAGGTATGAAGTTAAATGTGTGCATCCTTGGTTCAGAGGTGAGTTCTAGCCAAGAGATAAAGCAGAAAGATTATATTTAGAATTATTGGATGAGGCTTGGTGCATTGGCTCACACCTGTAATCCCAACAATTTGGGATGCCAAGGCAGGAGGATGGCTTGAGCTTAGGAGTTCAAGACCAGCCTGGGCAACATAGGGAGACCCCGTCTCTATTAAAAGTAAAAAAATTGGCTGGGTGTGGTGGTGCACACCTGTAGTCCCATCTACTTGGAAGGCTGAGGCAGGAGGATTTGTTGAGCCCAGGATGTTGAGACTGCAGTGAGCCATGATTGCACCACTGCACTCCAGCATGGGTGACAGAGCGAGACCCTTTCTAAAAAAAAATAACATAAAATAAAATAAAATAAGATAAAATCATAGGATGAGAAATATAGGGAGACAAGAGAAGCAGCCCAGGACTGAACCCTAAAGAATCCCAACATTTAGAGATTTGTTAAAAGAGGAGGCGGAGCCAATAAAGGAGACTGAGAACAGCCTATGAAGTAGGAAAAAAGTGAAATCAAATGTATTGGTTGTCTACTGCTGTGTAATGAATGACCCCAAATTTACCAGCTTAATGTTTACTATCTCACAGCTCCTGTGGATCAGAAATCTGAGAGTGATTATTTGGGTGGTTCTGGCTTAGGGTCCCTTGAAGTTGCACTCCAGCCTGGGCGACATAGGGAGACTATCTCTAAAAATAAATAAATAAGTCATTTTAAAAATCTCATTTAAAAATTTATCTATCTATGTAGAAACAGAAGAATCAACCTCAAAATGATACTGTTCTGTGTTTATATTGAATGGCCACATTATTGGCAATTTTTAAAATATTTTCTTCCTTTGCTCTTCTGTATTTTCTAAAATTTCTACAATAAAAATTACTTTTATAATATTAATACCAAAAAACTTTTAAAAATGTAGACGATTGAATTTTATTTGAATTGCGTAAGATAATGAAGACCTAAAAACTGAGAGGTTTTGTTTTTGTTTTTGTTTTTGTTTTTTGAGACAGAGTCTCGCCCTGTTGCCCAGGCTGGAGTGCAGTGGCACGATCTCAGCTCACTGCAACCTCCACCTCCCAGGTTCAAGCAATTCTCCTGCCTCTGCCTCCCAAGTAGCTGGAATTACAGGCATGCACCACCACACCTGGCTAATTTTTGTATTTTTAGTAGAGACGGGGTTTCACCGTGTTGGCCGGGCTGGTCTCAAATTCCTGACCTCAGGTGATTTGCCCACCTCGGCCACCCAAAGTGGTGGGATTACAGGCGTGAGCCATCGCGCCCAGCAAGAGTTGGTTTTGTTTTTTTGTTTTTTTGTTGTTGTTGTTTGTTTTTTTGTGTGCGTGTGTGTGTGTATGGTTCTTCCAAATCAAGTGTAAAAGCTCTCATTTAATAAAGAAGAAGAACAAGGATGGGTATGGTGGCTCATGCCTGTAATCCCATCACTTTAGGAAGCCGAAGCAGGAGGATTACTTACACCCAGAGTTTGAACTGTGTGAGCCACTGCACTCCAACCTGGGTGACAGAGAGAGAACCTACCTCTAAAAAATACAAACATACATATATACATAATAAAATATCCATTACTAAATCACAATCTTGATAAGCCTAATTATGAACTGCTGCTAGGAGGATATTTGCTTCCAGAGAGAATCTTTTAGATTTGTTTTTGAGGGATTTTTGGGTTTTTTTTCCTAGAGTGCTCTATAGTCCTCTTTTAGCTGCATGAATCTTCTGTCGAGCAATGAAGGGGAGTACTTGGTTCAACAAGAGAAAACCATATATAAAAGTGTTTGCTTCCATTTAAAAGGAACCTTTATACTGAATTCCAACCAACTGTGATAGATAGACCTAAAAATGGCTTAATCCTTTGCAAGACAGTTATTTTTCAAAGTTCTATTTGTCATATTAGGGTCTGGCTAATTAGGTTAAAAGCACCACTGGCTGATTTCTTAAGTTCCATTTTAGAGAGTATAGTAAAAGCACAGACCTGACTTTGTGTTTCTAGTATTTGTGCCATTATTTTTTAATTTACATTATTAAGCTTAACTTTGTACTGCAGTGAGGTTAATTTCTGCCCACACAAGCCCATCCAGTAGCTTTTCCTAAACACATTCATTCTTCATTATATATTCCAGGGAGATATTTCTGTCAATGGCATGTGAGATGATCTATTCACCCCATGATGAGATGCTTACTGTTTGAAAACAAATTCATTCACATGCTTAAAAATTGCTCAGGAGCAGGAACTATACAAATATTTATTGTTATTGGCTGTTTATAATTTATTCATAGTGATCCAGCTGACAACCGTCTGGTGCATAAAGCTGAAAGTTGGAAGAAAAAAAGAGTAAAAGTCCCTGGAAAAATATAATTTAGTCTCCGTATGTCTTTGATACATATTCAATTCAATTTATTACTTGCTAGTGGTATGAGATGCTCTATAATAATAGATACATATATGAAATTTAACACAAAGGGAAATTGAAATTTTACTCAAAAATGTATGTTGAAGGACAGAGTGAAGACAGTAGTAATAATACAGTAATTAGCAAATGTATATTGGCAAAGGTAGTATAAACTAGGCTGTGGTAACAAATAGACTCCAAAATACGTAATGACTTACATGCAATAGAAGCTCTTTCTCAAACAGTCCAAGACAGTTGAATTAGGTTGGTAAGTATTTTCTCCATGCAGTGATTCAGGGTCCTAAGCCATCTTGTGACTCCATGGATAGAACTCAGCGGTCTACCAATTCCCAAAGAATCCATGGATAGAATTCAGAGCTGTCACTATAATTTGTTGTTGTTGTTGTTGTTGTTTTTAATTCAATAGTTTTTTGGGTACCAGTGGTTTTTGGTTACATGGATGAATTCTTCAATGGTGAATTCTGAGATTTTAGCGCACCCATCACCCAAGCAGTGTACACTGTACCCAGTATGTAGTCTTGTATCCCTCACACCTCTCCCAACCTCCCAGAGATGTCGCTATATTTGTATGGGAAAAATTACATCCCTGTTGGGGCAGGGTGTGGTGGCTCACGCCTGCAATCCCGCGCTTTGGCAGGACAAGGCGGGCGGATTACCTGAGGTCAGGAATTTGAGACCAGCCTGGTCAACATGGTGAAACCCCGTCTCTACTAAAAATATTAAAAAAATAGCCAGGCATGGTGGCAAGCACCTGTCATCCCAATTACTCGGGAGGCTGAGGCAGGAGAATCACTTGAACCCAGGAGGCAGAGGTTGCAGTGAGCCGAGATCGTGCCACTGCACTCCAGCCTGGGCAACAGAAAGAGACTCTGTCTCAAAAAAAAAAAAAAAAAAAATTACATCTTTGTTAACTTCAAACTGAAATTTATCATTTCCATTAATTATGAATGTAGGCAAAACCACAGAAGTATTACCAGTACTTATGACTTTGTAATAAATAAAAATCACCGATTTTAAAAAAATCATTACTGTTAGGCCAGGCATGGTGGCTCATGCCTGTAATCCCAGCACTTTGGGAGGCCAAGGCAGGCAGATCACGAGATGAGGAGTTGGAAACCCACCTGGCCAATATGGTGAAACCCTGTCTCTACTAAAAACACAAAAATTAGCCGGATGTGGTGGCACATGCCTGTAGTCCCAGCTACTCAGGAGGCTGAAGAACCACTTGAACCCGGGAGGCAGAGTTTGCAGTGAGCTGAGATGGCACCACTGCACTCCAGTCTGGGCAACAGAGCCGCAGCGAGACTCCGTTGCAGAAAAAAAAAAAATTGTTTTGTAGATCTTTCAAAGAGTCATTTCTACTTGGAATGCTTTCGAAATTATAGTAGTTGTATACCCGCCTCTAGATCCTCTACTTTAATGTATTTTTTTAAAAGCGTATTATCTTAACCTTTACGGTAGCTCCCAGTGATCCTGGTTTCCTGGCATTCATACCCTTGTGTAATCCCCTTCCAGTAACAGAATATGGCAGAAATGATGGGACATCATGTTCTGTACCCTCTCTTCAAGCACTTGCTACAGGGGAAGTGAACTGCTATATCCTGAGATAACTGAGAGGTTGTGGAGAGTGACTCCATAAGTCTGTGGAGAGGTCAATATGACAAAGAACTGAAGCTTGCCAATAGCCATTTGAGTGAGCTTGGAAGTGGACCTTTCCCCAGGTAATGCCTCCTGATGACTGCCTACTTAGTTGGCATCTTGATTGTAGCCTTGTGAGATACCCTGAGCCCCAACCACCCAGCTAAGCTGGTCTCAGATTCCTGACCCCCAGGAATGTGAGAGAATAAATGTTTTAAGCTACTAAGGTTTGAGAGGATTTATTATATATCAATAGAGAGCTAGTGTATACATATATCATTGTATCACTAACTTACTTTTTTTTTTTTTTTTTTTTGAGACAGAGTGTAGCTCTTGTTGCCCAGGCTGGAGTGCAATAGTACAATCTTGGCTCACTGCAGCCTTTGCCTCCCAGGTTCAAGTGAGTCTCCCTACCTCAGCCTCCTGAGTAGCTAGGACTACAGGCGCCCGCCACCACACCCAGCCAATGTTTTTTGTATTTTTAGTAGGGACGGGGTTTTGCCACGTTGGCCAAGATGGTCCCAAACTCCTGACCTCAGGTGACCCACCCACCTCAGCCTCCCAATGTGCTGGGATTACAGGCATGAGCCACCGCGCCCAGCCCGTATCACTAACTTTCTAAATGTTTTTATAATTGTATTCATTATAATTTGTTTCCTTTATTAATCTATCATTTTGTTTTATGCATTTTAAAACATTATTTTGCCAGGCATGGTGGCTTGTGCCTCTAATCCCAACCATGCAGGAGGCTGAGGCAGGAGGATTACTTGAGACCAGGAGTTTGAGACCAGCCTGAGAAACATAGTAAGACTCTGTCTGTAAAACAATAAAAATTAAAATTTAAAAAATAATAAAATGTTATTCTGAGAAGGGATGCAGAGCATTCTTCAGTGTGCCAAACAATCCATGCATGGCACAAATAAGATTAACGCTTTCTGGCCAGGTACGGTGGCTCACGCATATAATCCAGCACTTTGGGAGGCCGCGGTGGGCGGATCACGAGGTCAGGAGTTCGAGACCAGCCTGTCCAATATGGTGAAACCCCATCTCTACTAAAAATACAAAAGTTAGTCGGGCGTGGTGGCATACACCTATAGTCCCAGCTACTCGGGAGGCTGAGGCAGAAGAATCGCTTAAACTCGGGAGGTGGAGGTTGCAGTGCACTCCAGCCTGGGCGACAGAGTGAGATTCCATCTCAAAAAAAAAAAAAAAAAAAAAAAAGATTAACCCTTCCTGTGGCCTCATTGTTGCCTTGTACTAGCTGGCAAAAGGAGGACAGAACAGGGAGGAGGCATACCTCTTTTTAATATCCTTAACCTAGGAGTAGCAGACATTTCTAATCACATTTATTGCAATAAACATGGACACATCTTGATGCAATAGAGACTGGCAAATTGTCCTGGGTAAACTGTCATTTGCTCTATATAGCACAAGGACCTATTTTGATAGTACCAGAGCAAATGCCCAAAATGTTAATAAAGCAATGAAAATAATATCTGCCAGAATAGAATCTTAGGGTTTTTTGAAAAATAAACACAAGGAATCAAATTAAAGAAAATGGTGATGACATAAAAAATTTTGTGAACTTTTATTCCGAATGATATTTGTAGATCTGAAGATGTAAAGAACTGATTTGGATTTAGAATCCAGATCAGAAATATCAGAAATCAAATTATTCTTCAGTCTTCCTTAAGAATGAATAAATTTTGTAAGATTATGAACATAAAGTCTGAATTTTCCTGAAGTCACAGAAAAAAGAATAGGATAGTATCCTTGTTGTTTTATTCAGTAAACATTTGCTGAGGGTCTACTGTGTAACAGATGCTGTATTAGTACCGGGGAAAATGAGACTGCCAAAAATATGACAGGACCCCTGCAATGGACTGAATGTTTGTGTTGCCCCCAAAATTCCTATGTTGAGAACCTAATCTCAATGCGATGGTATTTGGAGGCAGGGCCTCTGGGTAGTAATTAGGACATAAGGGTGGGGCACTCATAAATGTATTAGTGCCCTTATAAGAAAAGCCTGGAGAACTAGCTAGCTTTTGGTAGAATTATTGAAAATATACTGTGATGGTTAATGAGTGTCAACTTCATTGGATTAAAGGATGTAAAGTATTGTCCCTGGATGTGTCTATGAGGGTGTTGCCAAGGGATATTAACATTTGAGTTAGTGGACTGGGAGAAGCAGATCGACCCTCAAACTGCATGGACACCATCTGAGCAGCTGCCAACCAGGCTAGAAAAAGCAGGCAGAAGAAGGTGGAAGGAGATGACTCACTGAGTCTTTGGGCCTTCATCTTTCTCCCGTGCTGCATGCTTCCTGCCCTCAAACATCATACTACAAGTTCTTCAGCTTTTGGACTCTTGGACTTACACCAGTGATTTGCCAGGGGCTCTTGGGCTTTCAGCCACAGACTGAAGGCTTTACTGTCAGTTTCCCTGCTTTTAAGGTTTTGGGACTCGGATCAGCTTCCTTGTTCCTCAGCTTGCAGATGGCCTATTGTGGGACTTCCTCTTGTGATCCAGTGAGTCACTTCTCCTTAATAAACTCCCCTTCATATATACATCTATCCTATTAGTTCTGTCCCCCTAGAGAACACTGCAGAAAACACTGCATTTATGAAACCACATAAATGGTGTTGTGTGAAAAAATTAGTTATCTTGATGACTAATTACTCCTGAAGAAAAATCAAGACACGGATAAGTTGGGCTGCCGATAGCTCATCAGATGTCTTTGAGAAGACGAGGCAAAACTACCCTTGCTTGGACTCTCTGCCACTTAAGGATACAAGGAGAAGTTGTCAGCCTGCAACCCAGAAGACCCTCACCAGAACTGGACCATGGTGGCACTCGATGTCAACTTTCCAGCCTCCAGAACAGTGAGAAATGTTTATTTTGTTTGTAAGCCACCCAGCCTATGGCAATTCATTCTATCAACCTGAACTGACAGTCAGCCTGTTTCCAGAGATCTTATGTTGAGGGAAATGGCTCAGCAAAGTAAATCCGTACAGTGATCCTTACTAAGTTCGGTGACATACATAAACAGAGTGCTAAAAGCAATGTGCTAACAGCAAAATCATTCACGGTTTTTTAATTTCAACATAATTGGACTAAAAAGATTAAATTAAATTGGAATGTCAGGCTTCAGTTGTTAAATAGGGTAGGATTCCTATGGGGATAATTTTTTATGCCTTCCCAGGACCCTGAATCTACAAAGTAAGGCTGTCCCCCAATGTTCGCAGAAAGTTTTCAGAAAAGATCTTAGGCCTCTGCTCATGGGGAATGACAAGAAAGACTTGAAAATCCACAGTGTGGTTCCATAAATGCAGTGTCATGTGAAAAAACTAGTTATCCTCTGCTCCCTCCAATGTTCACAGGCTGACTCATGACTGATGACTCCGGGGAAAAACCAAGACAAAGGTAAGTTAAGCTGCCAATAGCTCATCAGATGTCTCTGAGAACATGAGACAAACTTACCCTTTCCTCAGGCTGAGGCATCCCCACGCTTAGGCATGTGGCTTGAGGAGCAGGTGAGCAGAGTGCAGGCTGGAGCTCGGCCCTATTTGAGCCTTTGGCTATACATTCTGGCACAAGAGAGGCCCTGCCACAAGCTCCTTGGCAAATTAACACCTCTCCCCAGTGCGCCCTTCCTTCTGAGCACCTATTACTTTGTTATTCAGCCCTCAACAACTTGGGGTTCCTGGGACTATGTCATTCTTCCTGCTTAGTTGACAGTGTTATATAAGATTATATTCATTTTCATAATGTTGGGTATTCATTCTTCAATCAACAAATATTTATTGAAGAATAAATGAGGTATTTGAAGAAATGAAGTATTATACACTTATGACAGATAAATAATAGAAAATTATCTCATTGAAACCCAGGCTCACATCAAGTAACTGGTATAATCTGTATTTCATTGAAACATCACTCTTTGTCATTGCATGTTTCAGGAAAAATAAGGGAATAAGCAAATGAATACCCCAGTTCTATTTAAGGAAATATTTGATTTTCAAGAGGTGGTCTTCAAAAAGATCTGATTGCCTCTCAGGAAAGATACTAATGCTGGCATTCTGCCCAAGTGATTGTATTTGCATCTGTGATATATGTATATATATGTAGATGTGATAATGTATATCCTCCCTTCACTAAACGGTTTATAACAGTGGTACTCAAGCCTGTTGTTTTAACATACTGATGAGTTGTACAGCATTTTCAAAGTGACTTACTACCAAGTGGGCTGAACTGAGATAGTCCTTCCTTCTTCCTTCTTCCAGGAGAGGAAGGGTATTCCCATTCATCCCAGTAATGCTAATCAAGGAAATGGTCCTTGGACCTGCAGCAACAGCGTCACCTGGGGACTTGTTAGCAACGGAAGTTCTCAGACTCCGCCATAGAACTACTGAATCAGAAATTCTGGGATAAGGCCCAGCATTCCATGTTCTAACAAACCCTCCAGGTGACTGTAATGTACATTCAAGTTTAAGAACCACTGTAATAGACCCATTCCTTGGTTGATTAAATGGCTCTTATATTGTAAATAAGCAGAATAGTCAAATGTTTCTTCACACAATAGGCTAGAGCTGTTATTTGACAGGATCATGGTCGTTTTAACAGGAGGAATATGATGAATCTGAAAAATGGAAACAATATTTGCAATGGCAGTTGTGTGTCCCTGTGCAACACGAGGTGGGGAGGCCTTGAGGATTCCACTGATGGAAAGAATTGAGCTGAAATCTGAGCACCTGCCATCCTCTTCCTCCTCTCCCCTCCCAACATCTGCATGGAACCACAGCCCTCCCCTCTTTTCTTTGGAGCCAGTGAAGCATGGAAAGGGGAAAGTCATTCCCAGCATCCACCAAGGTTTAGAGGTAGTGTCATAAGCAAACATCTATACCAGCAAGTTCTCCAGTAAGGAGGGGCAGAGGCAGCGTATGGGCCACACACTGAGTTTGAAAAATAGCAGAGTTTGAAAAGGAGTTAAGGAGTTATGGGCAAGAGATTAGGTGGCCACTGGGAGGAGATTGAGAATAAAGCAAACCAGAAACCCTCAAAGACCTGAGGCATGTGGCTTGAAGAGCAGGTGAGAAGGTTTTGCCTGCCCATGCAGTTAAAAATCGCAAATCCCAGTTCATTCTAATTGATGCAGCTTTAGGAATGATTTTACAGTAAAAACCCACTGCTTAGAATGTCATTATAGTTCATTCTGGGAAGACAGCTGAAGTGGCACTCCATCCTGGAAAGACAGCTCCGCTTTCTGATCAAGTAGGACTTTCTCACTCTCTCTCACACTTCAAGTTGAAAATTCAACAGCCAACTAAACCAAACAGCCCGCAGACAGTTGCCTCTGACTGACCGTTGTCAACAGCAATGTCTCTTTGTTCTCTGTGAAGTAAGTGGAATAAATGGAGCACTGCCTTAATGCCCTTGCCAACTGAGTACTCAATAGTTCTGTTGTTTAAGGGCTCAACCCCTCCCACTACCCACAGAGTAATGTGCTCTGAAATCTAGTGACAACCCAAGGTAGACTGGGCACTCTGGAAAGGAGGCATGGCCTGGTTGTTAGAATGCTTGTGATATCAGACATTTTTAGGACTAGAATGAAGTGAAGGATATCGAAAATTCCAAAAAAGGCCAGGCACAGTGGCTTATACCTGTAATCCCAGCACTTTGAGAAGCCGAGGAGAGCAGATCACCTGAGGTCGGGAGTTCTAGACCAGTCTGGCCAACATGGTGAAACCCCGTCTCTACTAAAAATACAAAAATTAGCTGGGTATGGTGGTGCATGCCTGTAATCCCAGCTACTTGGGAGGCTGAGGCAAGAGAATCGCTTGAACCTGGGAGGCAGAGGTTGTAGTAAGCCAAGATCATGCTGCTGTACTCTATCCTGGGCAACGGAGCAAGACTCCGTCTCAAAAAGGAAAAAAAATTAGCAGTGCATGGCGGTGCATGTCTGTAATCCTAGCTACTCGGGAGGCTGCGGCAGGAGAATTGCTTGAACCCAGGAGGTGGAGGTTGCAGTGAGCCGAGATTGCACCACTGCACTCCAGCCTGGGCGACAGAGTAAGACTCCATCTCAAAAAAAAAGAAAATTCCAAAAGAAGTAATATTCACACATAAGGTTAAGTCTAGGTTAAATGTTGCCTTAAACCAGGGGTGGGTAAACTATAGCCCATGAGCCAAATTTAGCCTGCAGCCTGTTTTTGTAAATAAAGTTTTATTGGAACACAGCCAGGCTCATTCATTTAGGTATAGTACATGTCTACTTTTGTCATAAAACAGCAGAATTGAATAACTGTAATAGAGAACAGATGGCCTGCAAAAGCCTGAAATATTTACTATCTGGCCTTTTGCAGAAAGAATATGCTGGCCCTGCCTTACACTCAACTGTAACCTTTGGGGCTTGGAAGTCACCACAGGTCCTCCATTTTTATGGCTTTTTGGTCAATGCAAGGACCTTAGTTATGTGAACTACTGTTACCCACTAGTAAATGCCCTAATTTTTATCAGAATGAAGTAGAATATCTACCTCTCCTTGCCTATTTTGCTTTTTCTTTACTTCAAAACTACGTTTAACATTCACTTTCCCAAAATGATGAGAAATTTTGATTATCCCAGTTCTATTTAAAGAAACATTTGATTTTTAAGATGCCTCTTTGCCTTTTTTCAACAATGGCCCTGCCTTCTGCTTGGCACCTTCAGTTGATGGTTTCTTACTATTTCATACTAGGTGCTCATTTGTCGTCCATCTCCGAGTGACTTTCCCATTTTCCTCATCCTCAGCCACTGACAGTCAACATATTTTTAAAAGCAGTGGCCTGTGGCACTAACGAGCCACAGTAAAGATCTGCAAGTCCCCTCTGCCCCCACTCCCCGCTTTGAAATCAAGTCTGGTAGGTCAGCCCACTTCTTACATTTCACATACACAGATGCAGGACTTCATACACAGGTACCCTTACAAACACACATTGACACATAGTCTGCAGTTTTTTCTTTACTTCTTTGAGACTAAACTTTCATTCAATATGAAGTCTGTTTTACTACTCCATATATCTTAGGGCTTGAATTCTTCCTAAGTGGAAAATGCTAGGAGCTCCAAAAACTTGGCATATTCTGAAAAGAGTGTATTGCAGCCATTTGTTTTCTACTATTATGGTGGATATGTGGGCCGGCAGCATAAGTAGATAGGGTTCACATTAGTTTTTGATATTAAAACTATGTAGATAGATATTCAAAATACTTGATAAATAATTTTTAAAAGTGCAGACCAGCTGGGAACGGTGGCTCATGCCTGTAATCCCACTGCTTTGGGAGGCTGAGGTGGGAGGATCACTGAGGCCAGGAGTTCAAGACAACCCTGGGCAACATAGCAAGACCCCATCTCTACAAAACATTTTAAAAATTAGGTGGCACACACCTGTAGTCCTAGCTACTTGGGAGGCTGAGGTAGGAGAATTGCTTAAGCCCAAGAGTTGGAGGTTACTGTGAGCTATGATTGTGCCACTGCACTCTAGCCTGGGCAACAGAGCAAGACCCTGTCTCTTAAAAGGACAGAGAGAGAGAGAGCATACCTTTTAAGACTGACCATTTTTATAAGCAACATGGAAAAATGTTGATGTAGAAGATTCCAGATCATTGCCTTCATAGAGAATTTCAAATCTAGAACTGTTTCTATACTCTTTTATTTCTGCAGTAAGCCCATAGCTCTCCACTGAATATGTAAAATACTTTAAATTTTGCTAAAATTTAATGTAATAGAGGTTCTTTGCAGAGGCCACTTTTGCCCCTAGTGAAATTCTTGCTAAAAGAGTCATTATGAAATGGCAGATTAATTTATCTTTTCTACATAAAAATCTATAGTGAAGAGGGATATAGCTTCTCACCACTCCAGGCAAGGCACAGGACCAATGGCAGAGGACCAGGTGAGTTGGACATTCCTGACCATGAATAAAAAAGGAATATGAAAAGGGGGAGGAAGAAGAGGAGGAGAAGAAGGAGGAAAAGAAACAGAAGTGACATGTTTAAAGACTGTTGTTACATCTTTGTTTTGGATCTCCTGGTCTCAAGCAATCCTCCTACCTCAGCACCCCCACTGAGTAGCTAGGACTACAGGCATGCACCATGATGCCTGGCTAATTTTTGTAATTTTTGTAGAGATGGAATCTCACCATGTTGCCCAAGCTATTCTTGAACTCCTGGACTCAAGCACTCTGTCCACCTTGCCAACCCAAAATGTTGGGATTACAGGCGTGAGCCACCACTCCCAGCCTGTTGTTACATCTTTCCTTTAATGGATTGTCTCTTCATATTTTTTGTTTATGTCTTCTTCTCTCACTTTTAGAAAAGTTTTTAGTATATTAGGCATATTGGACCTTTATAATACATATTGCAAATATTTTCCCCCAGTTTATCAGCCTGACTTTGCTTATGGAATTTTTGCCATGCAAATGGCTTCTTTTTTTATTTTTTATGGAGACGAGGTTTCACCATATTGCCCAGGCTGGTCTTGAACTCCTGGGATCAAGCGATCTGCCCACCTTGGCCTCCCAAAGTGTTGGGATTACAGATGTGAGCTACTGCACCCAACCCTTTCCTTTTTTCCTCTCTTTCTCTCTTCCTCCCTCCCTTCCTCTCTCTCTTTCTTTATTTTCATTCTTTCTTTCTCTCTCTCTTTCTATTCTTTCTCTTTCTCTCTTCTTTCTCTATTTCTTCTTTCTCTTTCTTTCTTTCTTTTTCTTTTTTCTTTTCTTTCCGTCTTTCTTCTTTCTGAAAGGTTCTCACTCTGTCACCCATGCTGGAGTGCAGGATCGCAAAAGTGATCCTCCTGCCTCAGCTTCCCAAAGTGCTGGGATCCCAGGCCTGAGTCATGACACCTGGCCAGTTTTTATTTTTATGTAATCAAGTTTGTCTGTTTTTCTTTCACTGCATCTGGACTTTCAGTCACAGTGAGAAAGTCTTTCCCAACACCAAAGGTAAAGATGACACCCATGAAATGAAAAATCTTTTCATTTTTTGCATTTAGATCTCTGATCCATTTGGAGTTTATTCTTCTTATATATATGTGAAATATAAATTAATTTTATCTTTTTCCAAATGGTTAACCATTTTGTTTGTTTGTTTGTTTGGTTTGTTTGTTTGTTTTGAGACAGAGTTTTGCTCGTTGCCCAGGCTGGAGAGCAATAGTGCAATCTCGGCTCATGGCAACCTCCACCTCCCGGTTCAAGCGCTTCTCCTGCCTCAGCCTCCCGAGTAGCTGGGATTACAGGCATGTACCACCACACTTGGCTAATTTTTTTTTTTTTTTTTTTGAGACAGAGTTTCGCTCTTGTCGCCCAGGCTGGAGTGCAGTGGTGCAATCTCGGCTCTCTGCAGCCTCCACCTCCCAGGTTCAAGAGATTCTCCTGCCTCAGCCTCCTGAGTAGCTGGGATTACAGGCATGTTGCCACCATGCCTGGCTAATTTTTTGTATTTTTAGTAGAGACGGGGGTTTCTCCCTGTTGGTCAGGTTGGTCTCAAACTCCTGACCTGAGGTGATCCACCCACCTCGGTCTCCCAAAGTGCTAGGATTACAGGTGTGAAGCCGTCGCACCCTGCCTAACCAGTTGTTTTAACAGCATTTATTAAAATTCCTTCTTGGTCCCAGTGACTTGAAATGGTGCCTTTATCATTTACGGTACTAAAGTTTCATATGAGCTTGGGTATTCTTCTAGACTATCTATTTTATTCCACTGGTGTCCCTGCATATTCATGTGCCAGTACCATATAGTTTTAATTATAAAGATTTTACAGTATGCTTTCAGTCTGGGAGGGCTAGTGGGCTCATCCCTTCTCATAGATTTTCTTTTTTAGTGTTCTCTGTTTTTGTTTTTGGTTTTTGGTTTTTTTGTTTTTTTGAGACAGAGTCTCACTCTGTCGCCCAGGCTGGAGTGCAGCTCAATCTTGGCTCACTGCAACCTCCACTTCCCTGGTTCAAGCAATTCCCCTGCCTCAGCCTCCCGAGTAGCTGGGATTACAGGTGCATGCCACCATGCCCAGCTAATTGTTTTTGTATTTTTAGTAGAGATGGGGTTTCACCATGTTGGCCAGACTGTTATCGAACTCCTGACCTCAGACAATCTGCCCACCTCGGCCTCCCAAAGTGCTGGGATTACAGGCATGAGCCACAGCGCCCAGCTAGTGTTCTCTGTTATTACATGTTTATTTTTTTCATATGAATTTAAGTATCAACTTGTCTAGCTTCATGAAAAAAAGTTAGAATTTGAAGTGGAGGTGGAGATTAAGTTAGGGAAATTAATTAATTTAGGGAAAACTGACATCTTTATGATGGTAAGCCATCCTATCAAAATATGAGATATCCTTTCTTTTGTCAAAGCTAATTTTGTCTCTTTTAGCAGAGTTTTAAAGTTTTCCTCATATAGATTTGCACATTTCTTATTAAATGTATCTCTAATATTTTATCTTGTTTGTTGCTGTTACAATGAGGATTTTCTCTGTCATTCTATCTCTAGATGGTTACTGCCTGTGCATGTGAAATTTACCGATCTCTACATACTGTTGTTATATTCTACTACTCTGTTCAATTGTTTGAATTAATTTTATCATTAATTCTCTAGGATTTTCCAGGCACACCATCATATCATCCAAAAATAGCTAATACATTTCTCGTAGAAATTGTCAAGTTGATTTGAACACTTACATGAAAATGCAATGAATCTAGAAGAGCCAAAACAGAAAGAAAAACATACTGCTGCCACCTGATTTCAGATTTCACTGTAAACCACAGTAGTTATGATGGTGTGCTGTAGGTGTGAGGACAGACAGATCAATGAACAGAATAAACAGCCTGGAGATGATACAGTCACCAAGACAATTAAATGGGGAAAAGAACATCTTTTTGAGTGAATGGTGCTGAACAACTGGTTACACACATGGAAAGGAAAAAACCTTGATTGATTACTACTACTACTACCTGATCTTTACTGCTTTTTTGTGGTCTTAATTGTATCATCTGTGAAATAATTATGCTATAGGTCCACAGTTCCTTACCTGTGGATCCAAAATCAAAAATTCTCTAAAAACTGCAAGTTTCTTTCTAAGACTTTCTGTGCCAAAACCCAACCGTACCTGGATTCATTTGGTCACAGATCTGATCTGAAATGATTTGAGGCTACTTGTAGTCTCTGTAATTTAGTATAGTCACACATTTCACTGCAAATATACACATTTACTTGATTACAAGTTGTTACCCAGACCCTGCTGATTGAGTTCCATACTATATAGTATATGCAATATATTACCTAACTAAAATCCAAAAAGTTCTAAATTCATACATATACATGAATTAAATAATCCATGTAAAACACTTAGTATAGTGTCTGGCACAGAGTAACCCCTCAATATAATATAGGGGTAACACTGGCCTGGCACAGTGGCTCACACCTGTAATCCCAGCACTTCGGGAGGCTGAGGTGGGCATTCGAGACCAGCCTGGCCGACATGGTAAAACCCCATCTCTACTAAAAATACAAAAATTAGCCGGGCATGGTGGCGGGCACCTGTAATCCCAGCTACTTGGGAGGCTGAGGCAGGAAAATCGCTTGAACCCAGGAGGCGGAGGTTTCAGTGAGCCGAGATTGCACCACTGCACTCTAGCCTGGGCAACAGAGCGAGACTCTGTCTCAAAATAATAATAATAATAATATAGGGATAATACTGTCACTATTACTAGTACTACTACCTCCACAACTACTATTATCATTACTATTATTATAAATTGTAGGAGTAGCCAATAAAGTGACTAAACACAAATTAAAAGGAATTAATAACAACAATAGAGGTTTAAAGGACTTGTGCGGTATCTGTAGGTGAGTCAAGCCTCCCTGGAGTCTACAGGGAAGTGGCATTGGTGATTCAACAGAGATACCCAGGAGGAGATGGTGAAACAAAGCTGACTGCCTGTCAGGAAACTTGCGTCCTGCCCTCGCTCTTGGGTGGGGATTCTCCTTGCATTGCTCCATGTAGAGAACCTGAAGGGATTCGAAGACGTGGCATGCTTCCTGATAGACCACAGTCAGGAAAAGATTGTTACCATCCAAAAGGCATTCACTTTTCAGGGAAAGTGAGAAAGGAAGAGAGGAGAGGATAAATAAATACATGGAGAAAAAATAGGGAAGGGAAAGAGAGAAGAACCCAAGAGAACAACCGCTTTTCTTCCTCCTTTTTCTTGGGCAGTCAATGCCTGCCTCGTACCTGTAGTGCCTCTGACTGCTGCTGCAGGTGTCCTCAGGAGTAAAATCAGTCGGCTGCACAAACTCTGAAGGGGTGGTAGCTGAGGACAATGGGTGGAGAATGAGTACCTGGAATAGTCACCTCCCCACACTTTGGGACAAACCCCCAAGGCTGACAGATGGCACTTAGATAAGGGGCTCTTTCTCCTTTATTCTCTAGAAGAGCATATCACAGACAATGGGACAAGAATCAAATTGATAACAATATTGTCAACGTGAACACTGGAAGTAACATATATGTAATATACAAATACATATTTATTGTTGTACTATGAAGGGAATACATCCCAACCCTTTTTAAAGGTTAGCATAACTTTGTTACCAAACCAAGAAAAGACATTATCAGAGTAAAAAGCTATAGGCTCATTTTACACAAATATAGATTCAAGAACCCTTAAAAAAAAAGCAAATTAAATTCAACAATGCACAGGGAAGGTAATACCCTTGCCCAATTGGGTTTATCTCAGGCATCCATATGTTAGTTTAATATCAGAAAAACTATAGATATAATTCAACATAGTAGCAGATTAAGAAAAGAGAAGATTTGTGATGATCTCAAGTTTATGCTGATAAAATCCAATATAAATTCATAAAACAAACTTTTGCCAAATCAAAAATATAGCCAGTTTCCTTAACCTCATAAAAATGTCTATAAAAAGGCTTTAAGCAAACATCATTCTGTATGGGAAAACACCAGAAATATCTTCTTTAAAGCAAGAATGAAATGAGATGTTCACTCTTACCGCTCCTCAATAGCAATAAAAAATTAGAATCATAAAGGTAAACCATTTTTATTTATAGATGGCATTATTATTTACACAGAACAAATAAAATAATTTATAGGCCAGGTATGGTGGCTCACTCCTGTAACCCTAATACTTTGAGAGTATCACTTGAGACCTGGAGGTGGATCCAGACGGATCAAGGGGGATCACTTGAGTCCTGGAGTTTGAGACAAACCTGGGGAACATAGCAAGGCCTCATCTCTACAAAAAACTTAAAAATTAACCAAATGCAATGGTTCATGCCTGTAGTCCCAACTACTGGGGAGGTTGAGGTAGGAGGATCTCTTGAGCCCAGGAGTTTGAGGCTACAATGAGCTATGATGGTGCCACTGTACTCCAGCCTGGGCAACAGAGCAAGACCCCATCCTACCCCTACTCCCCTCCCCCACCAAAAAAAAAAAGAATTTACAGGTGATATATTCGAAATAGGAAAGGTTAGCAAATTAGCAAGACAGCTGCATTTCCAAACACCAGCAACAAACGACTAGAGATTGAAATTGGAAAGAAGACCTCATTTGTAATACTTCAGAGACTATCAGGAGCCTAGAAAAAAATTCTAGCTAAACATACATAAAACATATACAGGGAATTTTTTAAATTTATTTTTTAGAGACAGGGTCTCTGTCACCCAGGCTGGAGTGGTGTGTCACTATCACAGCTCACTGCAGTCTTGAATAAAGCAACCAAAATGAATGAAATATAGCAACATGCAACAATATGGATGAATCTTATCAATATGAAATTTAAAAAGTCTCAGCATATTTGCATAAAGTATGCTATCCTTTTCATAAAGTGGAAAAGTATGTTTTTTAGAAATTCATATAGTTGAGTGAACAAACTGCATAGAAAGAAAGCAACAGACTGATGAATGCTGGTCTTTGGATTGTGGTACCTCAGGAAGGCAAGAAAAGAGAAGAGGAAAGAACATAAGTAAATGTAAGATATTGTCAAAGTCTTAGTGTTTATAATGAGAGATGGATTCATGGTTGCTTATTATATAATAATAATACAAGGATGAGGAGAGAGAGAGGGGAAGAAATGGACATTCATAAGCCAATGATAAGAGTGAGTTGGCCGGGCGCAGTGGCTCGCGCCTGCAATTCCAGCAATTTGGGAGGCCGAGGTGAGCAGATCAGTTGAGTCCAGGAGTTCGAGACCAGCCTGGCCAACATGGTGAAACCCCTATCTCTACTAAAAATACAAAAATTTGCTGAGGGTAGTGGCACATACCTGTAATCCTAGCTACTTGGGAGGCTGAGGCAGTAGAATTACTTGAACCCAGGAAGCAGAAGTTGCAGGGAAGCTGAGATTACGCCACTGCACTCCAGCCTGGGCCATATAGCGAGACTCTATCTGAAAAAAAAAAAAATGAGTCATGACCAAGGATTATAATTAAGCGAACATTGATATCCAGTGAAAAACGAGCCATAACAAAAGCTATAAAAGTTATTGACTGAGAAAAACAAGAAAAGTAGGTGGTTTGGATTTTGCAAAGTTTCTGGAATAAGTAAACCCACTTAGCCACAGTGTGATTAAAATTCTACTTTAAAGTGATATCTGAGAGTAGGTAGAAGGAAGATTAAAAACTTTTTGTTATAAGGGATAAGAAACTTGATAAAAGAATTCTCCAGGTTCAGGACAGATGGCAGAGGACAGAAAAAGGCTCAGATGCACAGCAGCGAATCAGGGAAGAAAAGAATCCCCACTGGACCAGAAATACATCAATTCTCTTCAGTAGAGCTAAGAGCTTTGCCAGCTCCTTCCTGAGCAACCCACTATACATCTTTGCAGTTAGTTGTTGTTTTATAGACTGAACACTTATGCTCCCCTCTCCAAATTCATAAGTTGAAGCCCCAAACCCTGATGTGAGGGTATTTTGAGATGGGGCCTTTGAGAGGTAATTAGGGTTAGATGGGGTCATGAGGGTGTGGCACTAATGATGGGATTGGTACCCTTATAAGAAGCAACACAGACAGCTTGCTCTCTGTCACTCTAACATGTGAGGACACAGTGAGAAGGGGGCCATCTGCAAGCCTGAAAGAGAGCCCTCATCAGGAACTGAATCAGTTGGCACCTTGATCTTGGCCTTCCCAGCCTCCAGAACTGTGAGAAAATAAATTTCTATTATTTAAACCACCCAGTCCATAGCATTCTGTAATGACAGCCTGAGCAGACTGAGGCAATTGTATAGCAATACACTTACATGTTTACTCATTCATTCAATGGTGCGAGGTTAGTTGTTTCAAATGAATCCTGTTGCCATTCGTCCAAAGAGCCCTTCCAGATATTTTTATTTATTTATTTATTTATTTATTTATTTTGGAGACAGAGTCTCACTCTGTCGCCCAGGCTGGAGTGCAGTGGCACGATCCCGGCTGACTGCAATCTCCGCCTCCCAGGTTCAAGTGATTCTTCTGCCTCAGCCTCCTGAGTAGCTGGGACTAGAGGCACGCACCACCACGCCCAGCTAATTTGTGTAACTTTAGTAGAGACGAGGTTTCACCGTATTGGCCAGGCTGGTCTCAAATTCCTGACCTTGTGATCCGCCCACCTCAGCCTCCCAAAGTGCTGGGATTACAGGTGTGAGCCACTGTGCCCAGCAGATATTGTTATATTTACATGGATTGAGTGGACCCTATCCAAGCATTGTAGACCAGTGTGATCAAAACCAGGGAAGAAGCACCCTTACAAAACACTGCTTTAGTGAGGACTATTTCTGCCTGGGAGTGCTACACATTACATAATTGAAAGAGGATAAAATAGCTAGATAGGCCAACCTCTCCGCACAACTCAGGTTGGTTACTGGCCTTTGAAAGCAGAAAAACCTGTTGGTCTGAAATCTCAGTGGCTCACTGCCTCCACCTTCTGGAGATTTGGAGACATGGCAGTGTTGTTGTTTGCTATTGTTAGCTTTCTAATTTCCTTTCACCATTCTCATTACTGGAAATTAATATCAGGATAAAAACAACCAAAATCCTATCAAGATATTGTAGCTTGAAGGCTTTAAAAAACACGAAGTTCTTTTTAATGTCATTTTTATAATAGGAAAACAGATAACGGGTACCTGGAGTCTCTTTTGCTCAACTTGTTCAGTTTAAATAGATATTTTGAACCTGGGCAGCACAGCAAGACCCCGCCTCTACAAAACATTTACAAATAAGCTGGGTGTGGTGGTGCACACTGGTAGTCCTAGCTGCAGCCCAGGAGTCAAGGTGGCAGTGAGCTATGATTGCACCACTACACTCCAGCCTAGGCAACAGCGTGAGACCCTGTCTCTAAAAAAAAGAATAGATATTTTGTGATCTATAGTCTATTCCATTTTAAACTAAGGACAAAGTAAAAAGGTACCTTCTTTCACATGCTTACACAGGCCTCTGTTTTCCTTTCATAGATCTTTATGAGTACAAGGCCTGTGTCTTCCAGGCTCTTAAAATAATGCACCATCAATTCATCATAGAAACTCTTAGGAGACTGGAACGAGAAAAGAATTTCCTTTATCTGATAAAGGCTATTTACAAAAATCTACAGTAAAAACCACTTTTTTTTTTTTTTTTTTTGAGACACAGTCTCGTTCTGTCACCCAGGCTGGAGTGCAGTGGCACGATCTCAGGTTTGCTGGGCTTAAAGCAGACTGATTGCTGTTCTGGTAAGAAGCTGGAAGATGGCCCCAAATTCCTGAACTCAGCTAATGTTGCCGTCATTGATGTGGTTCCTAGCAAGCTCACGTGTGCTGAGAGCTTCTCTGACTATTCTCTGAGTTGTTATGCTGTTTATGATGTGAGACACACAGATGCTGTGGGTATCATCAAAGCAGTGCACAAGAAGCCTGCTAGAGCTGGCAAAGTCACTGAGTCTTCCCCGGAAAGCTCAACAGGCTAAATGAATAGTATCCCTCCTACCTGCCCCCAGTCTTAATCAGTGGTGGAAGAATGGTCTCAGAACTGTTTGTCTCAATAGGCCATTTAAGCTTGATAGTAAAAGACTGGTTAATGATAAAAATGCACCGTAAAACCTTCAGAAAGAAAGGAGAATATTTTGTAGACCACACACCACACAATGTGTGTGTGTGTGCGCGTGTTTGTGTGTGTGCGCGTGTTTGTGTGTGTGTCAGTTTTAAGTTATTAGTTTTTAAAATCAGTCCTTTTAAATAGAAACAACTCAGGTTGGGCATGATGGCTAACACCTGTAATCCCAGCATTCTGGGAAGCCAAGGCAGGCGGAACACTTGAGGCCAGGAATTTGAAACCATCCCGGGCAACATAGCTAGACCCCATCTCTATGTAAAACACACACACAAAAATTAGTCAGGTGTGGTAGCACACGCTTGTAGTCCCAGCTCCTCGGGAGGCCGAGGCAGGAGAATCACTTGAGCCCGGGGAAGTCAAAGCTGCAGTGAGCCATGATTGTGCCACTGCACTCCATCCTGGGCCACTGCACTCCATCCTGGGTGACAGAGCAAGACCCTGTCTCAAAATAATAAATAAGTGGAAACAACTTGGCAAAAAATCTGCCACAGAATGTTGAGAACTATTAAAATAAAGTTTAATGAGAAACGTGTCTTGGTCAACACTGAAACTTCTATAGAAATGCGAAGTCATCTGTTTCTAGTGTTGAAAATCTGCTGAAACTTGATGAGAATTGGAACTTTGGGGGTTAACATTTTTTCCTAGGCATGAATTGAGGAGTTTTGTTGTTGTTGTTGTTGTTGTTGTTGTTGTTTGAGATGGAGTCTCGCTCTTGTCACCCTGGCTGGATTGCATTGGTGTGATCTCAGCTCACTGCAACCTCTGCCTCCCAGGGTTCAGGTGATTCTCCTGCCTCAGCTTCCTGAGTAGCTGGGATTACAGGCGCCCGCCACCATGCCTGGCTAATTTTTTTTGTATTTTGAGTAGATACAGGGTTTCACCATGTTGGCTGGCCTGTTCTCGAACTCCGGACCTCAGGTGATCCACCCGCCTTGGCCAGGCGTGAGCCACCGCGCCCAGCTTGAATTGAGTTTTTTTTTCCCACTTATGTCTAAAGAGGAATCCTGTTTCAAGTACCTAGTGAAAAGCTGTGGAAGGGATTTGTTTGTTGCAACACTATCGGTTAGGACAGAAAAGCAGAGTAATTTTGTTTATATGAAATCTAAGTTGGGGGCAGGTGCAGTGGCTCGTATCTGTAATTACAGCACTTTGGGAGGTTGAGGCAGGAGGATCACTTGAGACTGGGAGTTCAAGGCCAGCCTGGAAGATATAACAAGACCCTGTGTCTACAAAATAATTAAAAAAAAAAAAAATAGCCAGGCATGCTGGCACATGCCTGTAGTCCCAGTTACTCAGAAAGCTGAGGTGGAAAGATTGTTTGAGTCTAGGAGGTCGAGGCTGCAGTGAGTAATGATCACATTACTGCACTCCAGCCTCAGCAACAGAGTAAGACCCCATCTCAAAAGAAAAGAAAAGAAAAGAAATCTAAGTTGGAAGGCCAAATTTTAAAGGCCATGTGTTACATATCAAAAAAAAAAAAGTGGGGTGAAAACCAAGAAAAATTAGCAAGAGGCATGAATATCCAAATGGCCAATTAAAAATAAAAAAGTGCTCCATCTCATTAGTAACCAAGGAAATGCAATGAGATGCCACTGTATACCCACTGAAATGGCCAAAATTAAAAAGTTTTATAAGACCGGGATGGGAATGTGGAATAACAGGACATCTCATCACTGCTGGTTAGAATATAAACTGGTAAATGTATCTTAGAAAATGCCTTGACATTGTCAACTAAATTTGAACATTTGTATTCTTGTCATCAAGCAGTTCCACTCCCAGTATATAAGATATGTGTAAGCTGATTGGGCCCGGTGGCTCACACCTCTAATTCCAGTGCGTTGGGAGGCCAAGGCTAGAGGATCACTTGAAATCAGGAGTTTGAGACCAACTTGGGCAACATAGCGAGACACCATTGCTACAAAAAATAAAGAAAATTGGCCAGCATGGTAGCACACACTGCTACTAAGAAAGTGATGGCAGGAGGATCACTTGAGCCCAGGAGTTCAAGGCTGCAGTGAGCTATGATCATATCACTGCGCTCCAGTGTGGGTAACAGAGGGAGATCCAGTCTCTCAAATAAATACATAGATGTGTGTGTAAGTGTACACAAACACACGTGTTCAAGAATGTGTATAGCAGCAATATTTTCAATAACACCAAATTGGAAACAACACAAATATCCATTAAGAGCAGAAACAATATGTACTTTTTTTTTTTTTTTTAGACAGGGTCTCACTTGGTCACCCCAGCTGGAGTACAGTAGTGTGATCTCGGCTCACTGTAGCCTTGACCTCCTGGGTTCCAACGATCCTCCTGCCTCAGCCCCCCAAGTAGCTGGGAATACAGGCGTATGCCACCACACTCAGCTAATTTTTCTATTTTTAGTAGAGATGGGGTTTTGCCATGTTGCCTAGGCTTGTCTTGAACCCCTAAGTTCAAGTGATCTGCCTGCCACTTGCCACTACACCCCAGCTCCATTGTGGTATATTCATACTGTGGAATACGACAGAGCATCACAAATAAATGTGAAATTTTAAAAATGTAATATTGATCAAAAGAAACCAGACACAAAAAATACATACTGTAGAATTCCATTTACACTTGCTATACAAAGACAGCATAGTGTTTAGGCATGCACACTGAGGTTAAAGGCATAAAGAGTACAAGTAAGAATAGTGGTAATGGCCAGGCACAGTGGCTCAATCTGTAATCCCAGCACTTTGGGAGGTCAAGGCAGGTGGATCACCTGACGTCAGGAGTTCGAGACCAGCCTGGCCAACATGGAGAAACTCCGTCTCTACTAAAAATACAAAATTAGCCGGGTGTGGTGGCACATGCCTGTAATCCCAGTTACTCGGGAGGCTGATGCAGGACAATCGCTTGAACCTGGGAGGTGGAGGTTGCGGTGAGCCGAGATCACGCCATTGCACTCCAGCCTAGGCAACAAGAGTGAAACTCCGTCTCAGGAAAAAAAAAAAAAAAAAAGAACAGTGGTAACTTTTAAGGAGGCAGGAATTTGTGTTTTGGGAAGGGCATGTGAAGGCTTTTTGAGATTCTAGTGAAATTGTGTCTGACATAGGAGGTATTAACATGGGTTAATGCCCATGTTAATGTAGATTTAAAATCTACATTATCTTAATTAATTCAGGTGGTAATTCAAAAGCAAAACTGTAATTTATATTTTACCTATGTTTCTGCATTTGTGTTATATGTCGCAATACAAAAAGGTAAAAATTACCTTGTCTTTTAAAATTCTAGGCAAAGCCAGGCACAGTGGCATGCACCTGTAGTCCCAGCTACTTGGAAGACCGAAGCAGGAGGATCGCTTGAGGCCAAGAGTTTGAGGCTGCAATGCGCTACGACCATGCCTGTGAATAGCCACTGCATTCTGGCCTATGCAACATAGTAAGACCCAGTCCCTAAAAAATAAATAAATAAATAAATAACTAGATAAAATAAAATCCTAGGCAAGACAATTAGGTATGCACTCTTTACCCAAGCTAATGATCCTTGCAAAACACTCCCACAAATTCAAATACTATGTCCCCAGGCAGAGCATAACAGCTTCAGTCTTCCTTTTGTTGTTCTAACAATAGTAAGAGGAGTAGCAATAACAACGATAATAATAGCTAATATTTATGTCAAAAACTACTGTAAGTGTTTTCCACATCTTACCTCACTTAGTCCTTATTGACACTAGAAGGTTGGTACTATTACTATAGTCATTTTTCAAATGAGAATTAAGGAACAGAGAAGTTAGCAGAGAGCTTGTTAAGTGGTGTGGTCAGAACTCCAGATCCTCTTAATCATGACATAGTGGCAGCAGCAGTCTTACTGCTTCAGCTACCTATAGGGTGCTTGTCTCTGCCAGTCTGATTCCAGCTTAAGCCTCATTTGGATCTGTGTGACTGGCTCCAGATGCGATGATAATCACCAGTGAGAATTAAAAGAAAACGCTTTTCACGTCCTAGTAAAATCATTCCCTGACTGTCAAAACATTTAAAGTTTTTAAACCTTATGTTGAAGTCCTTAGTGAGCAAAAGCTTGAATTTTCTTTTGAGGTGAAATGTATTGTGTCTTAATCACTCCATAAGAGGCTCACTTTCTTTCTGGATTTTTAAAAATTGCTTTTGCAGTAAAGTCTGAAAATGTTTTAAGTTGTGCTAGATGCCATGAAGCAAGCCTTTTGCTTTCTGAAATAAGATTTAACATTTATATTAATGTAAGATATTGTTTTTAATTAACTTGCAGAAAGTCTTAAGGTATTAATTTATGAGAGGGTATAAAAAGGGAGGGATAAATAGTGGGCAAATGGTACAATGCCACAAACTACAACCAATAAATACTAACTACATGGTATGAAGGAGTTTAATAAAATCTAAAGGCCAGGTGCAGTAGCTCATGCTATAATCCCAGTGCTTTAGGAGGCCAAGGCAGGAGGATAGCTTGAGCCCAGGTGTTGGAGACCAGGCTGGGCAAGATGGAAAAACATCTCCCTAACCCCCGCTGCCACCCCACTGCCCGCCGTCTCTACAAAAATTAAAATTAAAAAAAATAGCCAGACATGGTGGCATGTGCCTGTAGCTTTAGCTACTTGGGAGGCTGGGGCCGGGAGATCGAGTCCAGGAGTTCCAGGCTGCAAAGAGCCGTGATCACACCGCTGCACTCCAGCCTGGGTGACAGAGTGAGACTGAGTCTCTAAAAAAATTAAAAAATAAAATTTGAGATAGATGAGGAAAAGGAGGAGGAGCAGGAAGAGAAAGACAAGAAGTACAAGAAAGAGGAGCGAAAAGAAGGAAGAGCATATAATGATGACATGGTTGCAAGAATAAAGGACACAGATTCTTCATTTGAAATAACCCTCAGAAAGCAAAACATACTCCAGCTGACAACAAGCCACGTTACCAAACTACTGAGAACTATTAGAGCCCGTACTGGATTGGCTTTTGGTACTTTGAGATCCTCTTAATGACTGGAACTATACTGCGTCTTACAGGGCTGGCATAGTGGCTCACGCCTGTAATCCCAGCACTTTGGGAGGCCAAAGTGGGTAGATTGCTTGAAGCCAGGAGTTCAAGACCAGCCTGGGCAATGAGGCAAAACCCATATTGAACCCGAGAGGTTGAGGCTACAGTGAGCTGAGATTATGCCACTGTACTCCAGGCTGGGATACAGACCAAGACCCTGTCTCAAAAAAAAAAAAAAAAAAAAAAGTATGAGACCTCTGGATAGTACAGCTCTGGTCTTTGAAAAAAATCCGTGTTTACATAGCACGTGATTCAACATAGCCAGTGTTACCTGATGTAATTGTGGAGGCTTGATTGATTTTCATTTAGGTTGAAAGCTTGGATAGAGGACTTAGTCCATTTATATTCTCTTTCTCATTCTACCCTTTGTTATACATTTCCAGAGAGGATAAATCTCTGTCAGAGGAGCCATTTCGAGGGCATACAGTACTTAACAAAGATTATAGGTTATGTTCAGAAAATGTCCAGTGTTAAAATGAAGGTTAGGATGTTTCTGCTGGCTGTGTTTTGTTTAATCCTGTTTTCTGTGGCCTTGAATAGGATTAGGGCTCAGAGGGAGGCCTGGAAGGAGGTATCTGGCAGAGGGAGAGAGCTTCACAGTGAACAGTGTGTGCCAGTTTTTCCACAGAATTGCTCAGTCAGCTTGCGGTGAGGAGACTTTCAAGCCCATGGAGCTGCAATATTAAAATATGAAGTTGGTGGAACTTTCTCATAGAAGTTAAGTTACCGTCCCTGAGGGAAGGAGAGCCAAGTTTTGTTTTGTTATTTTGTGCCAGGCACTTTATTATGTTAGAAGAGAATATCCTAAATATATTCCCTTTAATTAATTAATTAGTTAATTAATTAATTAATTTTTTGAGATAGGGTCTCACTCTGTCATCCAGGCTGGAGCCAACACAGCTCACTGGAACCTCAACCTCTGGACTCCAGTGATCTTCCCGCCTCAGCCTCCCAAGTAGCTGGGACCACAGGTGTGCACCACCATGCTTGGCTAATTTAAACAAAAAAAAATGTTGTAGAGATGGAGTCTTACTATGTTGCCCAGCCTGGCCTGGAACTCCTGGGCTTAAGTGATCCTCCTGCCTCAGCCTCCCAAGTAGCACAGCCATTGCATTTTCTATTGGAAGTTTTTTCTACTCTGAGTATTGACCTTGAAAGAGCCTAAGTTTTTTCCGACCTACGTTTAAAACTTTTTTTCCCAATATCTATCTTTAGAAATAAGGAAGAAAATAGTGCCAGACTGGCCAAATTAGTAACCCCCATTTGGGATAGAATGCTAGGCAGCATTTGGGGGCACACTGGATCACAGTGTTTTATCTGAAGATGATATCTGTTTTTCGGAAATCCTTATTGCTTATGGGAAATCGAATATATCTCAATGTTAAAATAACAGCATAAATGTTTTAATTAAGCAAGTGCCAAGCATGGGTGTGGAAGGCCTAATTAGACCCCGTGGGTATCAGTGATGTCTGCCAGATTAGGGATGTGTCCTAGCCCTGAGAGAATCGCCTTGCTGAGAGCTGTGGCTGCTGCCCCCTGCCTACAAATGGCTGGTCCCTGTAGAGGCTTCTTTTTCGCCTTGAAAATATTTGCAAATGGAGAAGTAGTTTTCTGAGTCTATATCTCATTACAAAATCTGGCTGATGGTCCATTTCTAATGAAATTAGGAAAGAGAAAAAAGAGAGTGAGAAGGAAGAGGAAGGAGTCTGCTCAGACAGGGCTTGGAGGCTTTATACAGCACTTGTCTCTCCTCTGGGCCTCTCTCGTAGCTCTCAGTCATGTCCCCTGGGCAGCCTGAATTCCAGATACATGGAGGAGCTATGTCTCCATGGGAACAGCATGAGAGAACAAAATGAGGAACAAAGTTAATATTTATAGCCCATGCCTGCTGATTTTCTGTGCTGGCTTTATTCATTAAGTGATCTCAGGGCTGAGGTGAGTGCAGGAGTGTACGTCTCTCTTGGTATCCAAATCTTTTTTTTTTTTTTCATTCTCTTTCCAACCCATCCCTAAAATGTCAAGCACAAATAGTGAGGATTAGCTGTGGAGTGTACTCTCCTTCCACTGTGCTTGGTAGACGGAACCCAGGCTTTGGAGCCCAGGTCTTTCGTAGAGACTCCTGTCTCTAAAAAAATAAGCCCAAAGCCCAGGCTTTGGAGACATGGATTTAAATCCCAGCTCTGGCACTAACCTACCTTAATTACTTCCAGTTCTCAATTTCTTCATCTCCAACATAGGAATAATGATACTTAACGCTACCATTGGTTGTAAGGATTCAAAATGATTCATACAAAGTCCCTGAGTCTGGCACAGGGTAGGTCCTTAACAAATGGCAGTTATTGTTCATTATATTATTGACTCTCTGCTTACTTAAATGGTTCTTGTCACATTTTGATTCACAGAAAAATTAAATGGGGATAAGGAACAGAAGGAAAAATCATATTCTTTGGCAGAGCTCAGTGTTACCAGTAAAACTTGTATCTTGAATTGGAAGAAAATGTTATATAATTAAATATCTAGATTCCTCAGGCTCAAGAAGCATGAATAAGGACCTTGTTTTCCTGGCCTTCTTGCCTTCATGTGTTTTTTAAAACATCTCAACATGTTGCCTGTGACGTTTTAATTTTATTGTTCTTTCCAGGATGTCAGACTGGCCGATTTCATCAGCCATGAGAGCCAAAGACTCAGAGGATACACACACTCACGTACAAAAGCCTCTGCCAGCCAGCAAAGCCTGTTTGTTTTGTCATGACAACCCTTGTCACTTCCATCTGGAGGGTGAGTGATGACGTCATTATCAAGAGAGGATGAGGGCACAGGCTGAGAACCTGTCTGAGCTGCAAGATTACAGAGAATTATATTTCACAGTCAAATGATTATGACACAGAGAGAAGCCATCAGTATAAGGTGCTCAGGCTTTACATAAACAAACATGCACTGTCTTTGACAAGGAAACAACTGGGCTTGAAAATTTCACATGAAGAGCAATATTGATGTGTATGTGATTTTAAGAGGGAGAGAGTGCATGAAGCTACTTCAGTGTGCAGGCAGTTCTGTACTGATGTTTAGTGAGACTATACATGGCTCTCACGGTCTGGTGGTTCTTTTAAGTCTTGGGCACAAAGTTCGCCATGGTCTAGTCAGCGATCTGCTGACTAGAGATGGAAACAAATTGGAGGGTGCATAGGAGACAGACTGTCCCTGGGAGGCGGGTACAGCTAGCATCAGGAGGGTGTTGCAGCAGCCTGATATAATCCAAACAGAGACCCTTTTTTTTTTTTTTTGAGACGGAGTCTTGCTCTGTCGCCCAGGCTGGAGTGCAGTGGCGCAGTCTCGGCTCACTGCAAGCTCCGCCTCCCGGGTTCACGCCATTCTCCTGCCTCAGCCTCTCCGAGTAGCTGGGACTACAGGCGCCCGCCACTACGCCCGGCTAATTTTTTTGTATTTTTAGTAGAGACGGGGTTTCACCGTGGTCTCGATCTCCTGACCTCGTGATCCGCCCGCCTCGGCCTCCCAAAGTGCTGGGATTACAAGCGTGAGCCACCGCGCCCGGCCAACAGAGACCCTTTGAAGAATAAAAGGGGATGCTATCAATACTTGTTGCAGGAGAGCTGGCATAACTGGGGACTGTTCTAAGCAAACAGGGATGTGAGGTCACTGCATGTAAGTGATGAAGACAACCATTTCCTGGTTCCCTCTTAAGATAGCAGTGCTGATGTTTTAGAACTAGAAGTGCTGCTGTGTGACAAAACACAGATAAGAAGAAGACACTGGTCACCTACATGCACATTAAGAGAAAATAGCAGGTGAGGGGTTCATATGTCACCTCAACAAATTAGTCCCAGCCAAGGCTTCACACACACGACCACAGCAAGTGAGAGGCCTGATTCCAAGAATCAGCTGGGACAATTGTTAAAATATAGAATCTCAGGCCAGATGTGGTGGATCACGCCTGTAATCCCAAAACTTTAGGAGGCCGAGACGGGAGGATCTCTTGAGCCAGGAGTTTGAGACCAGTCTGGGCAACACAGGGAGACTCCTGTCTCCACAAAAACACAAAAATCTGCCAGTGTGGTGGTGCACACCTGTGGTCCCAGCTACTTGGGAGGCTGCAGTGAGCTCTGATTGTGCCTGGGCAACAGAGCGAGACTCTGTCTCTAAAAAAAAAAAAAAAAAATTAAGCAACAATACATAGACTCTCAAGCCCTCCCTTGCCATCATACCGAATGAATCACAGTCTCCAGAAAAGAAACCTGACAGTACATCTTATAGAACCTTTGTACCAAAAGCAGCATTAGCAGTCATCTAGGGAAATTTGGTCTTCTTACAAACTAGTGTAACAGAGTGGCAGTTAGCCTGAGCAGTGCATGAGATGGGCCTTAATTCACAGCCTCCCACCGCCCCTTAATAAATGTGTGTGGCCCTGGGTAAGGTGCTTAGCTCCCTGAGCCTCCTGGCTCTGTTGGGAGGATGGTGCAATGTTTATAAACTGATTTGGGCACTGTTTCCGCAAAGACTAAGACTTCAGTAGACAGACACCATTGTTACTGTTTGACCTGCTGAATGTCATAGCTCTGGTTTATGGCACAGCTATGACTAGATTCCTTAAACTGTCATAATTGTTGTTATATTTTTTGTGTTAATGGCAGGCAGAAGGAACAGAGATCATCCCAAACTTGTGTACATATGGTTTCTTAAAACCTTTGTATTTGGAAGTAACTTCAAATTCATAGAAAAATTATAAGGAACAACACAAGGAATTCCCAAATATCCTTTACACAAATTTGCCAGTTGTTAACTTTTTATGTGTGCCTCGTGTGCATATATACACATACATATATGTTATATATTATATGTATATTATATATATTCCCCCCTAAGTTATTTGTGGATTACAGACATACCTTGATACCCCTTAATACTTCAGTCTTGTGTATACCTATGTAACAAACCTGCATATTGTGCACATGTATCCCAGAACTTAAAGTAAAATTAAGGCCAGGAGCAGTGACTCACGCCTGTAATCCCAGCGCTCTGGGAGGCTGAGGCGGGCAGATCACCTGAGGTCGGGAGTTCGAGGCCAGCCTGACCAACATGGAGAAACCCTGTCTGTACTAAAAATACAAAATTAGCTGGGCGTGGTTGCACATGCCTATAATCCCAGCTACTCAGGAGGCTGAGGCAGGAGAATCGCTTGAACCTAGGAGGCAGTGGTTGCCTCAGGAATTAGGCAGAGGAAAGCTCAAAGTCTAAGTGACATTGTTGCTTTCCTCACATGATGGCCTGTGTGGCGTTTGAATTGAGTGAGCCTTCAAAGCAAGAAGGCAACCGAGGCTGAGTATCTATCTGTCTATCATCTTTCTATCATCTATCACCTATCTATCTATCTGTCATCTATCTATCATCTATCTATCTATCTATCTATCTATCTATCTATCTATCTATCTATCATCTATCTATCTGTCTGTCTGTCTGTCATCTATCTATCATCTATCTATCCTATCACCTATCTATCTATCTGTCATCTATCTATCATCTATCTATCTATCTATCTATCTATCTATCTATCTATCTATCTATCATCTATCTATCTATCTATCTATCTGTCTGTCTATCATCTATCTATTATCTATCTATCTATCTATCTATCTATCTATCTATCTATCTATCTATCATCAACACAGGGTCTTACTATGTTTTCCAGGCTGGTTTTGAACTCCTAATCTCAAGAAACCCTCCTGCCTTGGCCTCCCAAAGTACTGGGATTACAGGCTTGAGCCACTGCTCCTGGCCAAGGCTGTTTTTTGTTTGTTTTTTTGTTTGTTTGAGACGGAGTCTCGCCCTGTCACCCAGGCTGGAGTGCAGTGGTGCAATCTTGGCTCTCTGCAACCTCTTCCTCCCAGGTTTAAGTGATTCTCCTACCTCAGCCTCCCAAGTAGCTGGGATTACAGGTGCCCGCCACCATGCCCAGCTGATTTTTGTATTTTTTTAGTAGAGATGGAGTTTCTCCATGTTGGCCGGGCTGGTCTTGAACTCCCGACCTCAAGTGATCTGCCTGTGAGACTGTTTCAATCTTCTGAAGCAAGAGGTGTTTCAGCTGTGGTGTGCTGAATCCCTGGATTCCTTTGCAGCTGGAGAGTGTGGTCGTGGTTTAGACTCTGTGAATCACGTGCTTTTGAATGAGACTCAAGAGAAGATGTAGATAGCACTTCTGGTCACTTCTGCTGGCAAGTAAGGTGATGGAGTTGTTGGACTTTGGGAAGAGGCGTTCTGCATCCAGGCATTAGCTTCATGGGGAACAAGAGGAGCAGGGCTGGAAATCCATGTTTTGCTTGTGTGGCTCTAGCAGAAGGTTCAGTTGCAGTAGCTTCCTGATCTCTGGATCTCAGTTAAGGCAAATATGTTGCTGAAGTCAGGAGTTCCAGACAGGGGAAGCCTCTTGAATTCTCATCTTCCTGATATATGAGCAGTAGCAGCTCCCCTGGTGGGTCAGATCTTCTGTGATCTTGGAGTCATTCCTGAAGGCCCCATCTAGAGCAAGCTCTTTCAGTGCTTTCAACAATTTAAAAAGCATTTAAAACCTCCTCTGCTTGAAAATACTGTGCTGGTTTCTATTTTTTGCCACTGAGCTTTGACTGATACAGAATCCAATGGAGAAAAAGATATTTAAGAATAAAGGGTTAATCATTAACTTGAAAGCTGCCAAAAGTTGAGAATTTCATTTATTCAATTCATTAAAAGCAATTATCAAGTTCCTAATATATATCAGGCACCATGATGGACATTTGGGATTATTATATGGAGATGAATAAAACAGTCTTTCCCTCAACGAATTCAGTCTAGTAGAGAATCATGAACACAAATGTGATAGACTGTGGCAAGTACAGTGATAGAGACATATTCCAGAAGTTAGTATGAGAAAAGGGGAAGGGTACTTAACCTAGCTTGGGACTCTGGGGAGGAAGGTTGGCTTCATGAAGGTACACAAATTGAATATTGGAGGATTAATATTTTTATTTAGCTAATAAATACCGAATACTTACTATGAGGTAAGCATGGTGCTAAGATCTTTACATTCAAGATCTCATTTGGCCCTCCAAACATTCTATGAGGTACAGTATTATCACCACTTTACAAATACAACTGAGGTTCAGATCTGACTATCTGAAGGACTCCATGCAGAAGGAACAGCATCAGCAAAGAGGGGCGAGAAACATACGGCATGAACTATAAGCAGTTAGGTTGGGTTGGAGCAAAGACCCGAGGCTGAATGGGTATAGAGCATGCAGTAAGTCAGAGGAGTGAGCTGGGACCACATCATGTGGGGTCGCAAAGATCACGTAAATATGGAACCTGTTAGCAATGGGGAACCCGTGATGGAAAATGATAGAAAACTCGCCTTGTAGAAGGTTGTGTGGAAAATGGATTCGAGGGCAGATGCAGGCAGACAGTCTAGCTTCAAAGTCGTTGCTTTAGTTTTCTAGAGATGTTGTAACAATGCACCACAAACTGCTTGGCTGAAAACAGAAGTTTATTGTCTCACAGTTCTGGAGGCTGACAGTCGAAACTCATGGTGTTGGTGATAGGGAAGGCGGGCAGGGAGGTGCTGGGAGGAGAAGGGCAGGTCCCTGGCGAGGTCTCCACCCCTGGGCCTGTGTCCATGGACCTAGGTGAAGACAGGCACTCGTGCCTTCGCGCCCAAATGTTGCATTTCCTAAGACCATCCTGGCCCACCACGCCCCCATCCTTTGCCTATAAAAACCCTGAGACCTAGCAGGCAGGCACACAAGCGGCTGGACATCCAGAGGAGCACATAAGTGGAAGAAGACACAAGCAGCGGGACGTCGAGAAGCCATCAAGGGGAGCACGCTGGCAGAAGAGCACACGACAGAAGCCAGCACACCGGCGGGCCATCGACTTGGGAACGACACGGAGTTTGGCTGGGGTGGTTGGAGGAGAGCCCAGGCCGCTAAGAGGCCTAACTGCAGGGGAAAACCATCTCCCTTCTGGCTTCCCAATCTGCTGACAGCTACTTCCACTCAATAACCTTGCACCCATTCTCCAAGCCCACGTGTGATCCGATTCTTCTGGTACACCAAGGCAAGAACCCAGGATACAGAAAGCCCTCTGTCCTTGCCATAAGGCAGGGGCGTCTAATTGAGCTAATACAAGCCGCCAAACTAAAAGAGCACCCTGTAACACATGCCCACTGGGGCTTCAGCTGTAAACATTCACCCCTAGACACTGCCATGGGGTCGGAGCCCCACAACCTGCCTATCTGCCTGCTCCCCCTAGGGGTTTTGAGCAGCGGGGCACCGAAGAAGCGAGCCACACTCCCATCAGACACCCTGCAAGGGGGACAAAGGGACATTTCCTATTTCGTTGGCAGGGCCCTACTCCCTCTGAGGCTCTGGGTAGAACCCTTGGCTTGCAACTGCATCCCTCCAGCCTCTGAATCTGTCACCCAATGATGCTCTCCTTGTCTCTGTCCACTTTTCTTCTCTTATAAAAGCACCAATCGTATAATTAGACTCAACCTAATGACCTCATCTTGACTCAGTTACATCTGCAGAAACCTTAGTTCCAAATGCAGTCAACATTCACAGGTATCCGGGTTTAGGACTTCAACATATCTTTCTGAGGCAGATTCGGGGGAGGTCACAATTCAACCCCTAACAGAACAGGTAAAAAGATGGGCACAGCTGGGATGGGCACAGTGGCGGGGGGCTGAGCAGAATGGGCAGATTTTGGGGAAATGTTTAGAAAACAAAACCACCAGGGTTTGATGATTTGAGTTCCGAGTTGGCGCAGGGCAGCATACAGGCATTTTAGGCAGTTTTTAGGGATTGAATCCTAAACCAAATGTCAGACTTCCCTTTCTCCCTGGTGTCAAAAAACAGACTAACTCAGGATTCCTTTGTAAGAAGGATTTATTAGATTATATGGAAATGGACATGGTACAGAAGGTCTGTGGCACAGTCAGGGTTCTGCAGGACCCCAGAGCATCAGCAGAAATGCTGGTGTTCCACCTTCCCCAGGGCTGCCTTTGCCTGGGCTTCAGAGATGCAGCTGAGGCCTGGCCTCCAAATGCTGTGGGCAGTCCTGCAGGCCATCTTCTGGGCAGACTGGCCTGACTCACGGTGACTATTGTAGTTTCTGTGAACCTCTGGGTTTTGGTCCCACTGTTGTCAAGAGCCTTGACCAAGTGTAAAAGAATCCATTATGGATGAAAGTTGCAGTCTTGGAGGGTGTCACAGCAGAGAAGAAAGAGCGGGAGCGGAGTTTGGTAGGTGAACATAAGCGTAGACCAGCAGCTGCAAGCTGGGAACTGTCAGGACAGCATCTTAGTTTGGACAGCAGGTTTCCCTCTAAACTGGAGGCCAGGAGCTCATAGCAGTGGCTTGGTCTATGAAAAGCAGGTTTTCTAGACTGAGTAAAGCACAGATGTCCCTAGATGTGCTCCTGACCTAGAGGAGAGACCTGAAGGAAACATGGGCCTTCTCTGGACAGAGTCAAAAAGTTAATGTGGTAACACGCATTATTTGCAGGAAGCCTGGAAGTTAACAGTAATGCTGATGCCTTTAGTATAGAATACTGCTTCCATCTCTAGTACATTTCTAGTTTTGAAACTCTGCTACATTTCCATTTCATTCCCTCCTGTTGAGAAAACCTGAGCAAGAGATTATTTTTCCATGAGAAAGTGGGCCTTTAAGATTTTTTGGCCTTATCTTTCCTATATCTCCACTCCTAAAAACATTACCTTAATAAATATCAATATCATAGACTTAAATATTTAAATTTGGAGTACTTAAAATATTATAAAAGAGATAACTTGAGTCATCTTTGTGTTTATAATAGTGCTCCAAATTAAGTTTTAAAAATTAGCTACAAAATACTATTTTGAAATAATCTATCACGTCAGTTTTTGTTTTGTAATGGAAATTTCTCTTCCAATGTAAATAAAGCATTTTGATATGAAAATTACAACATGCAAAGAGCTGCTGAGTACATTTTAGGCATCTTAAGTGGACTTTAACATTTTAATAGCTTTTACATTTCTTTTTACAAAACACAGCTATTTCAGATATCCTTACCACTTCCATTTGAACCCTACAAAAATATATGAAAAAAATATCCCCCACCCCCAACTAGCAATTTGTATAAGAATAGCAATTATTTTAAAAAGAACTTGCATAGTATTCTGAATTTATCATATTGTTAGAAAGGCTGCCTATTGGATTTTTTTGAGATTTTCAGAAAATGCTGCAAACTCGACACTCCAGTTCTTCCAGATATTGGTAGCCGCAGCACAGGGGCGATGCTGTGTGGTTAGGAGTGATCACACCATCAGAGACTTCAGGACTAGGAAGAGGAAAAAGTAGTGTTTTTTTAAAAAAAGGAGATCTTACTAAAAAGGATCTGGGACAGAGGCATGAAGAACAGGACTCAACAGCTGAGAACCATCAGCCAGAACATAAAGGATAGGGAAGAAAATAGATAACAGGCTTATGGCCATGTGGAAGTGAACACACACTCACCAGTGTTAATTTATATCCAAGACGAACTGAAATTATGCTGAAAACATTATTCACTGGCTGGTGCATATCTGTGACAAAATGACAGAACACTAAGAGTTTTTCCAGTTAAATTTATTCATTTTTAAAAAATTCTGAGCTATGTTATTGTTAACAGATAACATACCACTTGTTTTATAAAACTATACTGATAGTCCTCAGTTCAGGTTTTCCTGGAAGCTGACCTTATGATGATGATGTGAGTACAAGTAGTTTATCTGGGAGGCAAAGGGAACCCCAGTAAGGAAATGTAGCCAAAAAATTAAGTGTTAGAAAGCTAGCTACCACTGTGACAGACAGATGCTTGATCTGGTGAAGAAGCTCTGGGCAAAAGTGTAAGTATACATGTAAGAGTTAGCACACCCCAGGCAGGAGGGGGACCATATTTACAGACTCTATGTGTCACTGATTGAAAGCTGCTTCCCAGGTCTTAACTTCCTGGCACTTCTGGCTGCCACATACTGGGGCAGGGCTGGCTTTTGACAAGAGCCCGCAGATATGTCAATGTGGGATGTACAGTCTGGGGGAACAAGTTACCAAGAGTGGCCTTTTATTTCTACTGTTCCTACCATGGCAAAATCATGTCAGTCATTGATGTTGGGTTCCCACTTACTTTCCAACCCTCCCCAAACCCAAAAGCCTGGGACACTGATACTCCACCAGCCAGAGGTCATGTCAGTTGATGACATGAATGACAGATAGGGCAGGTGCAGCTCAGAGTGAGACAAATTCTTGCCAATCATTCTGAGGGGGAAGGATGACTCTGGAACTAGCAAGAGAAGCACCGAAGGATGCCTTTCCTGACCCTCACATCCAACAAGGGCCTCCAAATCCTCGCCTTCCCGATCCATTTGTTGTTGTTGTTGTTGTTGTTGAGATAGGGCCTTGCTTGGTCACCCAGGCTGGAGTGCAGTGGTGCAATCTCGGCTCACTGCAACCTCCACTTCTCAGGTTCAAACGATTCTCCTGCCTAGGCCTCCCGAGTAGCTGGGATTACAAATGTTTGCCACCACACCTCGCTAATTTTTGTATTTTTAGTAGAGATGTAGTTTCACCATGTTGGTCAGGCTGGTCTGGAACTCCTGACCTTAAAGTGATCCACCCGCCTTGGTCTCCTAAAGTGTTGGGATTACGGGTGTGAGCCACCGTGCCTGACCCCATCTCTTTTTTGATAACATCTTCTGGTAAGGCAGCTCCATTTACGGAGGAGAAGGAATCATTACACACAGCTGGAACGAGATGTGCTTCACGGTCCTCTTGGAAACTGCTTTAGAAACTTCTCACTGCCCCAGCTTCCTGTAGCACCTCCTGGAGGCTGGCCAGTGTCAACTAACTTCTGGAAAAGCAGTTAACCATCCCTATATTTGCAGCCAACAAAGTAACTCTAATTGTGTCAAAGGATGTCAAAAAAGCCTCCAAATATGTGAAAATAGAAATAAAATTCTTTTTGGAAAGAAAACATTTTGGGAGAGATGGAAAGGGAAGTGATTGTGAAATGGTAATATGGTAGCAACTCAATGATTACAAATTCTAAACTTGCAATACTGCCCTGAAGAAAACAGTTCATATCCATTTAGCTTGCTTGGTATAATACTACCTAGAATGGGTATCTTAAAAAAAAAAAAAAAGACTATTGACATTTAAGGCCACTATTAGAGTGAAGATCCCACTTACAGGGGCAGATACCTGCCACTCTTCGGACTTTCAGAGACCCTGTCTTCCACAAGTATCTCAAACTAAACACAAAAGTTTTTTTTTTTGAGACGGAGTTTCACTCTTGTCACCCAGGCTAGAGTGCAGTGGCACGATCTTGGCTCACTGCAACCTCTGTGTCCCACGTTCAAGCGATTCTTGTGCCTCAGCCTCCCGAGTAGCTGGGACTACAGACGTGCGCCACCACGCCCAGCTAATTTCTGTATTTTTAGTAGAGATGGGGTTTTTACTATGTTGACCAGGCTGGTCTTGAACTCCTGGCCTCAGGTGATCCACCTGCCTTGGCCTCCCAAAGTGCTGGGATTACAGGAGTAAGCCACCATGCCAGGCCTTAAACACAAAAGTTTTAACATTTATCAAAAAATTACTGAGAAACTTTATACTCATTTAATTCAACCTTAATAATTAAGACAACTCCATGAGGGCCGGGCGTGGTGGCTCACACCTGTAATCCCAACACTTTGGGAGGCCGAGGTGGGCGGATCCGAGGTCAGGAGTTCGAGACCAGCCTGGCTAACATGGTGAAACCCCATCTTACTAAAATACACAAAATTAGCTGGGCATGGTGGTGTGCGCCTGTAGTCCCAGCTACTTGGGAGGCTGAGGCAGGGGAATCGCTTGAACCCGGGAGGCAGAGGTTGCAGTGAGCCGAGATCGCACCACTGCATTCCAGCCTGGCAACAGAGCAAGACTCCATCTCGAAAAAAAAAAATAATAATAATAAAAAAGACAACTCCATGAGATGAATATTATTCTCCCACTTAGCAATGAAAATATCCAGATACAGAGAACACAATTAACTTACTAAGCTTCCTATGGTTAATTACTGGCAAACCTGATACTTAACCACCTAAGTGTAACTCCAGATGCTGGCTCTTTATTTTTCTATTGCTTCCAACATTAGCACCTTGCCTTCTGACCCTCTCCCTTTACTCTTCCACAAGGTATTTAGAGATCCAGTAATTCAAAAGTGATCGTCAGTCCTTTTTTAGTGTATACTTTAATTTTTAGGTTTTTTTTGTTGTTGTTTGTTTAGATAGGGTCTGGCTCTGTCACTCAGGCTGGAGTGCAGTGGTGCAATCACAGCTCACTGCAGCCTCGACCTTCTGGGTTTAAGTGATCCTTCCACCTCAGCTTCTCAAGTGATTGAGACCACAGACATGTGCCATCATGCCCGGCTAATTTTCTAATTTTTGTAGAGATAGGGTCTCTGTATGTTACCCAGGCTGGTCTCAAACTACTGGGCTCAAGCGATCCTCCCACCTTGGACTCCTAAAGTTTTGGGATTAGGGGCATGAGCCACGGCGGCTGGCCTGTGTATATTTTTAAACAGCAATTTTAAAACTTCATTTGAACTTATCTTGGCATTAGTTTTTTTCTTTTGAGACAGAGTCTCACTCTGTCGCCCGGGCTGGAGTGCAGTGGCGCAATCTCAGCTCACTGCAACCTCCACATCCCGGGTTCAAGAGATTCTCGTGCCTCAGCCTCCAGAATAGCTGGGATTACAAGCGTGCGCCACCATACCCAGCTAATTTTTGTATTTTGTATTTTTATTTTTTTTGAGAGGCAGTTTCGCTCTGTTGCCCAGGCTGGAGTGCAATGGCGTGATCTCGGCTCACTGCAACCTCCACCTCCCAGGTTAAAGTGATTCTCCTGCCTCAGCCTCCCAAGTAGCTGGGATTACAGGCATACACCACCACGCTTGGCTAATTTTTTTTTTTAGTAGAGATAGGGTTTCTCCTTGTTGGTCAGGCTGGTCTCAAACTCCTGACCTCAGGTGATCTGCCCACCTCGGCCTCCCAATTTTTAGTTTCTAAAACTACTTTTGATCTCTAAAATTGTAATCAAACCTACTAATATAAAAACCCAATTGAGATTCACCAATGAACTAGTAACAAAATATTTTATTTGTAATAAACTTAAAATTGTTCCTTCTGTTCACACGCTGGTCCTTTTCTCTCCCACTTCTTGCAAGGCCTTCAGAGCTCCTCCCCAAAACTAAGGAGGTGCTAAGGGATGTGAGAAAATGACAATCCAGAACATTTCTGAGTGGGCTTAGGTGTTCACTGAGTAAGAACACAATTTTGGGGGAGAGAGTATAGGCAAAATGATGTTTCTTAGATGTTAGCTTATTTTTAAAAATTGCTTTTGGTAACCTGATCCAATAGCTATTCCATCATGCTTTTTTTTTTTTCTTTTGACAGTAGAGATGGGGGGCCAGGGGGAGGGTCTTGCTATGCTGCCCAAGCTGGTCTTGAACTGCTGGCCTTGAGTGATCCTCCTGCCTTGGCCTCTCAAAGTGCTCGGATTACAGTGTAAGCCACTGAACCCAGCCCCATCATGCCTTTAAGTGTTCAATGCACAGAACAGATGGAGGCCAATAGTCCATTTCAATTAGATTTTAAAAAAAGTAATGCAAAAGACGGGAGAATTTATTGTTGACTGTTACTTATTATGCAATAATTTACTTTAAAATACTTTAAATATAAACTGTGTAATGCATGTGTGCTGTGTAATTTAACTTCGATCTTGTTCTGAGGGTAAGTTAGTATTTGAAGCACCTCAATCAGGTGGCTAGGCAGATGCTTTAAACACTTATCTAAATATATGCCAGAGTGTTCATCAGCTAAGGGATATTAGTAATTTTTCATTGGTGAATGCAGCCTGAAAAGTAGGTGGTTGTCTAGACTTTTAGAGGCAAAATGCATGAAATGAGGTGTAAGAATCTGGCAGCTCCTGCAAAATAATGACTTTTTATAGTACCTCAGGTCTAGAGATCTCCTTGCCCCTGTACCTTCCCCCTCCAGCACTCCACACACGTTTATGACTGTGGCCTGATCCAACCAAGCAATTGGGTTTCTTAATTCTGCTTTCAGAATATCACTGCTTCTGCTTCACTGTGAACTTTTTAGTCAGGGTGTTTGTGGGGTTACTTAGGAGCAGAGAAGGAACTTCTCCAAGCTTTCCAGAAGCCCTGCTTGCTAATAAACTTGTCATATAACTGTTTTAGATTTGCTTTTACTGTAACATGCCACAAGGTGGTGAGGTTATGTAGGAGGACACATATAGCCTTACTTTCCTGTAATAGCTAGAGGTACCACCAAACGGACCCGTGATTGGCGACTAAATTGGCCTAGATAGTTTGCAATGGTGTAGAAAGGAAACTAAAAGCCCATTCACTCTATTTTCATATTGAGGGCCATATTTGATTCCTGAGCGCTCCCCTTAATGTAGTGTGAATACTGAAGACCTCCCTAAGGTCTGCAAGTAAGTACAGACTTTTCAAGTGCTGGCCAAAAAGCAATCCAGCCATTGTAAAGGTCAGGGTCATTCTCTGGCGGCGCTGCTCTTTAACACAATATAATTCAGAATTCTGTACCACTTCTAATTAAAACTTGATTACTTAGAAGGCTTTCCGTTTGCTAATGATCACTAAAGTTTAAAAACACACATGAAAAAGAAAAGCAGCCAAAATACACCTACTGCTCTAAATTTTAAATAAGGCTATCCTATATGCTTAATCAACAGGAGGCTGGGAAAATGTCACTGAGTTAAGTGAAGGACAATCTGAAGACTCAAGAATCAATCTGAGTGAAGTTATAACATATGAGAAACCTAAAAGTAAAACTATGTCAAACACTTTATTTGGTGTTTCATGCTATGTTGATTTAAACAAATTAAACAAGTTTGTTGAACAGATTTCTTTTCTAATATAATGACTATGTGTACATGGACAACTGAAAACAGTGAAAACCCCCAAATTGATGTTTTAACAAATTACAAACCATTACTGAAGACCATATGCCTGGATTAAAAAAAAAAAAATAGTCCAATAGATGAAGTCTCTCATTCAACCTAGCAGTTCAACCAATTTCTCTTTTAACAAAAGCTGCACATTACAGTGGAATAAATTTATCTTTTTAAACACTCCACATAAAAACATGTGCACCCTCTCCTACATTTAATCATTAGTAGTCTCTAAAATGGTAAAATAAAACTGAATTTATATTAGCAAATGAAAGTGCAAGTTTGTACAGCTAGGCTCAGCAGCAAAAGTGAAGAATAAGAATGAAAGGTGAAAAGCTGACAGATGCCACGCAGAGCAAGGACTTCCATGAAGGTCCATGTCCTGTGTGCCAAACACAGTCAACATTCCATCATTTTCTCATTGCTCTTAAACGAGCAAAACCAACTTCTTTTTCTATTTAAAGAAATATTAAATCTTTATTTTCCCCAACATAATCTGTGATCAGGTAAGGCAAAGATAAGTCCACCATCACTGGGGACAGCAGCAACACACAGACTTCAGAAATAGCCCTGAATCATCAGTAACATTCTCTCGTGGTAACAGCAGAAGGAATGCAGCTAACAAATTAAATTTGTAATGTTGTCACATTATTCTAATTTATTTGATTAGTTTATCTGGAAAAACTATAAATACATTATGTAAGAGGGCAGTAAATTATTTCCTTGCTTTGAAAAAATAATGTTTTTTCACATTTTAAAACATTTTAGTCTGCTTTTGCAAAAGGAGTTGCAAGAAAAATGTGACAGCTGGGTTTGCAGAATGTCCATGTACAAGTTGTATTTATAAGAACCTGGTAATCTGCCTATAATTTGCTTCTACAAATAGAGCTCTTTGCAATAATATTTAAACAAACAGGCTTAAACTCTTCTCCTATTCATTCTACTTGTAGAGCAAAGAGGTACTTATTTTTCAAGTATTATAAAAGGTAAAAAATTTTTTTGCCAATTTTACATGTTAAGCTTTTAAGACCAAAAAAATCATGCCTAGTCAGCCCATTTCTTTTATAACCAAATTCTCTTGTCTTTTAAAGAATGCAGAAAAATATTGATTGCTAAGAAGGAGCACACTGGAAAAAGCCATTTTAAAGTTTGAAGAATGAGACGTATTTCTTTTTTCCTATTGATGAAAATTATTAGAAAAGCTATCCAGTCTGTTGTCTTTAGCTAGTTTTAATAAATCTTTTCAAAATGATGGTCAAGAACTCTAGAAAACGGGTGGAGGGGATGCTCCTTTATAGCAGGAAAGGAATTCCATTAATTGTAGAAATTCTCATTAAATTTCAGCTTTGGTTCTTCAGAAGAAACACTCATATAACTTCTACATGAAGAGACAGAAAAAGAACAGATTAATATGACATTTATCTAAAATCTTCTTTCAAGAATACTATAGTAATACCTTAAATTTCTAAAATTTACCATACTGTTATATACACTTATATAAGAATAGGCAATTTTGTTAGGATTCACAGTCTTATATTTAAGTGAATTCTGTTACTCATAGGAAACATATGTTCTTTTCTTTACATCAGCTTGGGCCATAGCCTTCATTTTTCCAAGTGGCACACACAGATTGTACTTTTCTCGATTAGGGGTTTAAACATTCATTTCTCTTGTATCCTCAGTATCCGATGCTTAGGGTTCTAAACATAATTGGAGGTTAAATAAATGTTGATAAATCATCTGGAAGTTCTTTCCCTCCCTGTAAATCTGTAACATGAGTAGGAAGCTGCACTGGGCATGCTTCCATCAACATACCATTAGTCGGATTGTTCCCAAAGGCTTAAGAATCAGAAAGTCAGACAGGGGAGGGCCCTCACAACCTCCTTTCAAATCCTAGAAAAGTGGAGTTCACTAAAGTGAGGTTCCACTTCCAAGGTCAGTACACTAGAGGAGAAAAGAAGAGTAGCTTCATTTGGATGGGTGGTTCACATTGGTTATCTCACCGCATTAAAAGTTTATTTATTACAGATTCACTGATTGAATCTAGAAGGCAAAACAATTTGCCCACAAATAATTCTGTATTGTCTCCATTTAGTTATCCTGAATTTGGCCACTTCTTTTTGTAGAAATATAAAGAGGTGCCGGTCAATACATGACAGTCATCTTCAGGGAAGAGAAGTCAACAAAATTGAAACAGGTTTGAAGAGACAGGGAGCAGAGATTATCCTGCTAATTCCTGAGACTGATGGGATTGCACTGCTGAGCTGCTATGACCATTGAGTTAATTATATTTGATATTTACTCCTTCTTTCTTTGGGTCCTGATTGTTCTTTTTGCACAAAGACTTCAGGTCAAGTGTAGGTCAAAGAGACATTGTGTAAGAAAGTCACAGGCAGTTTCAACAGCAACAAAATCATTTAACAAGTAAAGATCCTTAGACTCAGTGTGATCCTATTCAGAGTACTGGTTTCATCACCTAAATCGTAACTATCCATCATGTCACATTTTAAAAGGACAATAATTTATTACCCAGGTTGCCAAACCCAAATAAGAGAAAAATGGTGGGAGAACATGATGGCAGTCTTCAAATATATGAAGACCTGAGAAAGATGGAAAAAACTCAGATCTTTCTCTAGTGGGCAGCACTAGGCCGGATGGTCCATAATTATGGGGAGGCAGCCCTGTCTTTCTACAAAGCATATTCTGAGCATGCATGATGTCGGGTAATGGGTGCTGCTCTGTGCAGAGAGGCTGACAGACACCCACTGGGTGCTGCGGACTGGACTTCTGCACTGACTGAGAGAATAGGAGAGGCCTTAGAAGTTGTCCAATCCAACTCAAAATTCAATTTCTATGAGCCAGGCACAATCTCTTCCATTGTGGCTTAGTTGGTCCTTTGAAAAACAAAGTGTTACCACAATCATACTGTAGAAGGCAGCAGTTCGTGTCCTCCCGGGTGTCAGATATTTCTGATGACTACAGAAGGGAATTGGAGGCAAGCTTACCTGCAGTCTGTTGTGTCTGAACACCATCTACCTGAGGCAGGGGCCCAAGTGTCCCTTCATCATCAAAGGCCAAAATTGGATTCAAAGGAATTTCTGGGCTCTCACTGTTGGTGACATCTAATCTGGATGGTTTAGATCCAATGGGTAAGTTTATAATTTCTTCAAAATTTTCATTCTGAACAGATACACCATTTTCATTTGGTTGTTTTTCCAAGTCGGGAGTGCTAAGGAATTTGAAAAATAAAAATAGAAATTAGTCTTAAAACTGGAAAACACATTATTAGGAAAACCAAAATGTTTTATGATGAATAATTTTATAAATTTACAATTAAAAAAATCAGACTGATGAGTCACATCATTACTAACAAAAATAATAAATTGTGGTGTATTTGTACCTTAAATTCTTATTTTAAAAAATCTAGGTCAGGCACAGTGGCTCATGCCTGTAATCTTAGTGCTTTGGGAGGCCAAGATGGGAGGACTGCTTAAGGCCAGGAGTTCAAGACTAGCCTGGTAAACATAGCAAGACCACCGTCTCTACAAAAGATAAAAAAATCAGCCGTGTGTGGTGGCATGCACCAGTAGTCCTAGCTACTCTGGCGGTTGAGGCGGGAGGATCACTTGAGCTCAGGAGTTTGAGGCTTCAGTGAGCTATGATGGCACCACTGCATTCCAGGCTGGGCTATGGAGTAAGACCCTGTCTCTAAACAACAAGAAAAAAATTTTAAATCTGTTATTTTGTTATGAAAATTATCAAATAGAACAATTTATCAATTACAACAGATCATCATTAATAGAAATAAATCAGCAGCAGCAGGAGTTCTACACATTTAATGATTTCTGCTGCAGGCATTTTTATATTCGTCTGATAAAGAGTACCACTTAATGAGGACCTTTGCCTCAAAGATGAGGGGATTATAATTTGGAGGGGGAGTAAATGATTTGCACAAAGTCACACAACTACTGAGAGATAGTTGAGGCTAAATGCACGATCTCTTGATCTCTGGTCCTGTGCTTTTCTCATTAAGCCACTTCTCACACTTTCTGGATATTCCAGCCTCCTAAAGCCCTTGCATAATTTCATATATAAATTTTTGAAGACCAATCTTCTTATCTTTGCCCCTTAAATCTGCCTCTGACCTCATCTTGATCCTTATGGATTCATGCTTAATATCTTGGATTTATTTTTGAGATATACTTAATTGGCCCCAAATACTTAATCTTCTACGGTTTGTCTTAGATTGTCACTCTCTCCAACTAAATTGGCAGCCCCTTATGTTATATGCTTATTATTATGCTTTACAATGTAGCCAAATAATGCCTATGCATCAAATGAGTGCTAAACTAATTTTACCATTCATTTTATTTCATTGCAGTATATACATATGTGTGCAAGCTTCATAACTTGTTCAATGCTCAACAAATTAACTGTAGTATCGCTAATACCAACTGCTTGAACATTGTTAGGTCAGTTTGTCTTTTCAAATTGTAAAACAATGCTAATGTAAATCCAACCTTTCCATTGCTTTTTAAGACTTTGCTTTTTTTGCCCGATTGAATAACTAGTTTACTTTCTTTTTCCTTTTTTGAGAAGGGTCTCATTCTGTTGCCCAGGCTGGAGTGCAGTGTGCAGGCTCAGCTCACTGCAACTTCTGCCTCCTGGGTTAAAGTGGTTCTTGAGTCTCAGCCTCCCGAATAGCTGGGACTACAGGGGCAAGCCACCATGCCTAGCTAATTTTTGTATTTTTAGTAGAGACAGGGTTTCTTCGTGTTGGCCAGGATGGTCTCGAACTCCTGGCCTCAAGTGATCTGCCCCCATCGGCCTCCCAAAGTGCTGGGATTACAGCCATGAGCCACCGCGCCCAGTCAAAATAGTTTACTTTCTCTACTGAGTGAGAAGTATTGACTTTGGAACACATTCTAAAGCATTTCTGATTTGAATATTTGTGTATTTTTAAAATTATTAAACCTTCTTTTTTTACGGAAAAAATGAAGATGCCTGTCCTAAGTGTCTCACAAGGCATTGCAGAATATGCTGAAAATATTATTTGTAAAATAATCTAAAATATTATACAGAAATATTATACAGTATGACGATGCTTTTCTGCTATTTTACCAATAAGGGAAGGGGATGCCACTAGGCATTATAAGTCTCCACAAGAGTACAGTCACACACATGTGCACATGCACCCCACCCAAGTCACATGTGCACACACATGCCTAACACCTACTGTTCTAAGTGCCTGGGCTGCCACACCCACCTTCCTGTTCTTGCCTAACACCAACAGTCTTTCTGTAACTAGGGAAACAATTTGGGTTCTTAATCCAGAGAGAATTTAAGTAGAAGTCCTGGCAAAGGATAAAGAACAGGAATGTATCTCCAGAGCCCCCTTTCCTTGGCAACCTTAACCTGTCACCTTCCAGGCCTATATGTACTAATAAGTCATAATGGCAATGGCTAACCCCAGACTTGAGCCAGTATCAGATTTCATTTCCCTTCCACCTGCCCATTCTAATTGCTGGCAATCAGAGGGATAATTGTGCCATATGCATTGGATGACAAGTCATGAAATGTTCAGGGGACATGGGGACTGGTAGAAACTATAAAACTGAAACTGAAGTACTGGGGTTAAGGATTATGGATCTGTGTGTCCACTCAGGATAAGAGCACCATCTTCTGAATTCCCTGCCTTCAGTTACCTTCTGAAGTTTGAAGACTGATGTAAGACTTTTGAAGACAGCATGCCTTGCTCCAGTCCAAAATGTGTACAGGGAGGGGCTGAGACCTTGGCAAGAATCTGCAGTCCACACGGCTTATGGAAGCCAGAACCTTATTTTCTCTTGATATTTATTAATTATTTTAAAACAAGTAACTTTTAAATTAAAAGGGATACATCTCTTCCTGTGTGAACAATAGGGGCCTGGGAATGTTACTTTTCCTTCAGGCCAAACTAAGAGCAATGATGAACTCAAGATTTGGAGGGAAAATGAATGGGTCGAACACCAAAATTACCAAAAACTCCTTATTTAAAAAAAAAGACGAACATTCTATGAAAAGACAGCTCCCCTACGGCTAAGAACAAACATGAAATGTCTTCTCGAATATCAGGAGGGTAAGGCAGTAGCTGTATAGGCAGCATAGCTTCTTAGCTTCTGGACTAGAGATTCTCGGCTGGGGGTAGAAGAAGATCTCAGAACGGCCTGAGAAACTGCAGATCACTTCCTCTGTTCCCATTCTGATATTCACCCCTGTCCTCCCCGACTTGTACTCATATGGATCTGTATCCTTTGTTTCCTATTCCAAAGCAAGTTTCCTATCCACGAACAAATATTTTCCTCAATTCTTGTGGAGCATCCCTCCACAAGTACTCTCTCTTAAGAACCAAACATGGCTTTTGAGTAAGAATGATCTGCTCAAGGGCATATATAATATTCATATCTTTCATAAAGATGTATTTCAAGTATTTTATAAACTTCATATATCTTACATAGGAAAATGTATATATTCATTTATAAAATTTTATAAAATCCATATATGTTATTAACATATATTCATATATTTCTTTGAGACACTCTGTTGCCCAAGCTGGAGTGCAGTGGTGCAATCACGGCTTACTGCAGCTTCAATTCCCTGGGCTCAGGCAATCCTCCGACCTCAGCCTCCTGCGTATCTGGGACTACAGATGCAGGCCACTGCCCTTGGCTGATCTTTGTATTTTTTGTAGAGACGGGATCTTGCCATGTTGCCAGCATGGTCTTGAACTCCTGGGCTCAAGCGATCTGCTTGCCTAGACCTGCTAAAGTGCTGGGATTACAGGCGTGAGCCACCACACTTGGCATATTCACATATTTCTTTACACCTTTAAAATCTGGCCAGAATTGTGATAACTCAAACCCTCTTCCATTCTAACTAATGTCAGTGGGGAACCTGTCAGGCAGAAAGGAGATGGGCAAGAAATATGGCTTTGGGGCAAAGGGGCCAGGCATCTCACTCAGGAGTAAGGTGAGGAGTAGGGTTCAGGATACTTCTGGTACAGAGTTGCTCTATAACAAAGGGTCTCAGTCCTAGCTGCTAGGAAAAGTAATGTGAGGGGGTCGCCATCCTTCTGGGGTGCTGCTAGACAGTTTGCTGAAATATCTCGAGGTGGGGCGGGGCAAATGTAATTTAGTTCACAGCATTCACTTATTTACCAATATATTAGGTACTAAAGACATTAGGAGAAGTGATACTTCTCTCTCAATCTGAATTAAAAGATAGTCATTCTGAGCAGTGGAGTTTTCTAGCAAAAATAAATTCTACCACTATACTTGCATGATCTGTCATGATGAATTTTCACAGAGTATCATGCATACCATGTTCTTTGGCAGGGACCCTGAGCATTTCCGTTAATCAGTGATTTAATTCACAGCGGGCAAGCTGGAGGGATCTATAACTCTACTTGAGGTGCAGAGTAGGGCATTTAATAAAGATGCTGACTGATCACAAGGATCATGGAATGCTTCACTAAAAATAATGCACTGAGATGAAAACCAAAGAGTTTATAAGCATTTTAAGGTTGATTTGAAACTAGAGGTGAAAGGAAACATTCATGGATGTGATTTGTCATTTAAAGTTTTTAACAGGATTTCAGATGTAAAACTGTTTAAAAACGTGAGTTTCCACTGCGTCAAAGGGAATGTTTATTCATGAATGGGAAGCTGTTTTGGGGATGGATATTAAAGACAAGAATAGGCTGCGCGTGGTGGCTCACGCCTGTAATCCCAACACTTCAGGAGGCCAAGGTGGGATGACTGCTTAAGGCCAGAGGCCAAGAGTTTGAGACTAGCCTGGGCAACATAGGGAGACCTAATCTCTATAAAAATATACATATTTTAAATTAGCCAGGTGTGGTGGCTCGCACCTGTAGTCCCAGCTACTCAGGAGGCTGGGGTGGGAGGATAATTTAAGTCGGGAGGTAGAGGCTGCAGTGAGCCATGCTCGTACCACTGCACTCCAGGCTTGGTGACAGAGCAAGACCCTGTTTTATAAAATAAAAATAAAACAAAATAAAGACAGGAATAAGCTAGCCCTTCTCTAGATGAAAGAGTGTAAGTGGCAGAGAGCCCCAGGGATCAGTGCTAGGGTTAGTTTTATAATAATCGGAAGACAAGCAGGATAAAATTTAAGTATGCAGATAATGTTTATTCTTGGAAATGCAAGTCATAAAAATAGCCCCTCGAAAACAACAGGGAAAATCATGAAATGAGTGACAAGGCAGGCAGTCTGTAAAGGCAGTGGGTTTAGAAAACTGTCAGTTGAGCGATCCTTAAAAGACAGTGATCAGTCAATGGAGGTTAAGACATCTTGGGATCACTGCAAACTGTTCCTTGGTGATACTGACTCCTTGTGTTTTGATGATAAAAAAAAAAAGCCAATAAAATGCTAGGCAGGAGAAGATGGGATACCAGGAACAAACCAAAAGCATTATTCTACATCACACTGCAGCTACACCTAGTGTACTGTGTGTTTTCTGGACACTGCATTCATCTTAGGATGATAATGATATGCAACATTTGTATAGTACGACATAGTTTTCAGAACTCCTTCACAGACACCATTTCACTGAACCTCCCAGTACTTTGTGTGGAAAGTATCTCCATGTCCAGATGAGAAAACTAAGGCTTAATTAAGTAGGTTAACCCCACAGTTGCTGAACTTCTCAAAGGTAAAACTAGGGAGCCAGCCTGGAACTTTTGGTTCTGAAGCTCTTTTTCCTCAACCCCATATTCACACTGAAGACTCTCTAAAGAAATATGACTAAAATATTCAAATAGCTGAAGAAGGAGTCTTTTAGAGATAAGGTAAATGTGTCAGTTACTGATTTACTGCCTCTCAGCTTCAAATTCACCCATCATTCCTGTTCTGTGAAACTGGATCTGGGCCTGTTAAATAATTATCCTTTGCCACTGCTGGAGAGACACTGCAGCACAGTTTTGCTTCCTGGTTGGCGTGTGCTTGCTCAGCAGGCTTCTTTAGCATACACGTGCTTTTCCCAGGGCCTGGCTCCTGCAGTGCACAGTGGCCAGCAGCCTCCCTCCAGCACCCCACTGGGGCAGATTCATGGTACAGTGCTTATGGGGAGACAGTAAACAGCTTTCCTAGGCACTCCGGAGGGTGGATCTCTGGCAAGTTCTGCTGGCAAGAAAACACAGCAACTTCTCTGGCATCCAATGAGTAACAGTTATATCCTCTCTAACAAGGTCTGGATTACAGACCTGAGGGGTAGGGATCTTTCTTCTTTGGTGCAACACTAGGGTATGTGACTGCTCCTTGTATCTGCTATTCATATTTTTTTTTTTTTTTTTTAACAGGGTCCCACTCTGTTGCCCAGGGTGGAATGCAGGGGTGTGATCAAGGCTCGACCTCCTGAGCTCAAGCCATCCTCCCACCTCAGCCTCCTGAGTAGATGGGACTATAGGTGTACGCCACTGGGCCTGGCTTTTTGTATTTTTAGTAGAGATGGGGTTTTGCCATGTTGCTCAGGCTGGTCTCCAACTGGGCTCAAGTGATCCACCCACCTCAGCCTCTCAAAGGTCTGGGATCACAGGTGTGAGCCACCACACCAGGCACCTATATTCTTTAGAATTCTCTTTCTTTTTTCCCTATCATTCCCACAAGTTCTCTTTATTTCTTATAAGCCAAACCAAAATCATAGTTACTCCATCCTACTTACTCCAATCCTAATGATAATTATTCTTTAAATTTTCTCTGGTTTAAATCTATGTTTTTTTCCTTCTGATTAGACCCTCACTGATATAGTAAACATAATAGGAGTATTCAGCTTATAAAATAAGAGTAGACAGGGAATAGAAATAAAACCCATAAAACTATGAAGGGTATGGAAACTACAAACAATGACATTCTCTAAAACCTAGTTTATGATAACTATGGGTCCTAACCTTGAAACTGCAAAGAGCAGCTATAAGAGAAGTAAAAGTACTTCTTTATGCCCTTCTTTTCTTATACTTGTTGCTATAAGAGGTAATACAGGGCAAAAATACAGATTGTTTCAAGATCAATCTGGATGAATTCAAGGATGACAAATTTAAAAATAATTAAGGGAAGCAGAATTTCTTAGGCTACATATCACAAACTGTGTGTCATATAATGGGGACCGAACTTAACATCACATTAAACATTTCCTACAGTCAGTGTCATTCAGAAATGTACTATTTCTCAAACTGGGGTCCTGTTCTTTACATGATTTTTAAAAATTTATGTTTTCACCCAGGTAACTTAAAAAAAATCATATACAGTCTTATCATCTGTCCGACTGATTATCACAAAGCTGAGTTTTGCTACATAATTTCAGTGCTCCATTTTCAGGTGTTATTTCAAAGCATACTGATATCAGGTAGCACCAGCTTATTTGACAAGGGCTAATGACACGAACCAGCTGAACTGCTAAATAAATATGCTAGTGCCATGTAAAAGCCAAGTATCATCATGGCACTCTGTATTAAAAAGAGGTTAGGGGTTTTAAAGCAGTTCAAACAGAGAGAAGCAGTGAGTGAAATGAATCATGGTTATCCCTAATGCAAAAGGGATCAATCAGTACCATATGTATATTACCTACTTAATTTCAGAAAAACATCATTCTTCACGATAATTTCACTGCTCTTGATTTTACAGCTTTATTTATTTTTTTGAGACAGGGTCTTGCTCTGTCACTCAGATTGGAGTGCAGTGTTCTGATCAAGGCTCACTGCAGCTTTGACCTCTTGGGCTCTAGTGATCTTCCCACCTCAGCCCCCCAAGTAGCTGGGACTACAGTCGTGTGCCACCATACCTGGCTAATTTTTGTATTTTTTTAGAGAAGGGGTTTCACCATGTTCCCCAGGCTAGTCTTAAACTCCTGAACCTATGTGATGTGCCCACCTTGGCCTCCCAGAGTGCTGGGATTACAGGCGTGAGCCACCACGCCCAGCCAGTATTTAGTATTTGAGGGGCAAAAGCATTTAGGTGGCTACTGCAAACATCCAGGGACTTGGTCAGTGGGGGTGCCCTAGAAATGGAAATCAAGGGATAGAAGGGTAACGTTGTAGGGGAAGGATGAAAGTGGTTTTATTATTTACGTAAATTTGTGATTTGCTGTTTTGGCTTTAAATGAACAGGGGCTATAGAAATTTTAAACCTAAATTTATATTTGTAAAAATAATACAAGTAACTCTGGGAATCTACTATATATATATATCTACTATATATATAAAATATATATATTTACTATATATATATAAAATATATATACTATATATAAAAATATGTATCTACTATGTATATAAATATATGTATCTACTATATATAAAAATATGTATATCTACTATATATATAAAAATAAATTTCCTTTATATAAATTCCTTTAAACTCCTATAAATATATATAAATTTCCTTTAAAGGAAATATATATCTACTATATATATAAATAAATTTCCTTTATATAAATTCCTTTAAAGGAAATATATATTTATAGGAATTTACATATTTATAGGAATTTATTTATTTATATATTTATAGGAATTTATATATTTATAGGAATTTAAAGGAATTTATGTATATTACTATATTACAAACAAATTTATATGTATATTACTATACATATATTTCCTTTAAAGGAAATGTATATATAGTAGATATATATATATATATACATACACACACACACACATATATATATATATTTCCTTTAAAGGAGAGACACTGGAGTAGATGGCCAATGGATTTTATATTAGGCTTATTCTTATATTCTGATGTTTATGTCTGATGCTCATCTGGACCTGCCTGTATTGTCAGGTGAAAGTAGAAAAAGGCTATGCTTATGTTTCTTCTAATGGTTTGACAGGGATTATCTTACATATATGACAAAGGATAATTTATTTGTTGGGTAAAGATGGATGACACCAGTAAGTTCATTTTGGTTTCATTACAAATTGTTGCTTTTCTGTGTGTGGAAAAGGCTAAAATATAACAGAACTTTATTATCTGTATCAAATATAGTAAAGTTATTTTTCAGGTTCTTATATAATGATTAATTGTTTGGTGATATTACTACTGAAGAGAGTCAAATTATGCATAAATTAACTTTATAGATCAGACAACATAATCAGTGGCTTAAGAAGCTATGGTAGGCTGGGTGTGATGGCTCATGCCTGTAATCCCAGCACTTTGGGAGGCCAAGACGGGTGGATCACTTGAAGTCAGGAGGTCCAGACCAGCCTGGCCAATATGATGAAACCCGTCTCTACTAAAAATACAAAAATTAGCTGGGTGTGTCTCCTTGAACCCAGGAGGTGGAGGTTGCAGTGAGCCAAGATAACATCACTGCATCCAGCCTGGGCAACAGAGTGAGAGTCTGTCTCAAAAATAAATAAATAAATAAAAGAAACTATGGTAGGCATTGTCTGTTCCCCATAATAATGGGATTCTCTCTGTGGTATCTTTTACTCTTTTTCTTTTAAAAAAGGAATCTCTGAAGTCAATGAATTGAACATAATAAGTTTTAGGGAATGAATTAAAAAATCTAATTAAAACTAAGAAAAAAACACCATTTAATATAGATCTTAGGTAACTACAACAATAAAGTTATTCAACATAATTGGAAATGAATTATTAAGATCTCTCAGGGTATTCTCTTTGGTATTATAGTAGGCAAAAAATAAATAAATAAAAATTCCATTGTCTCAGAAAGATATCAACACAATAGTAGGGTGACTCACATTTTTAACTGCTGCCCGTTACATTATAAAATGTTATCTAGGTCTGTGTTTCTGTACTTATCTTGGCCAAAAGCCAAGAAACAATTATGTGTTTTTAGATTAAGAAAATAATTTGAGGACCTTCAGTTGTCTATTGGTAGCAAAGACTGGCATTAAAGACAGGAAGACTCATATATTAAGTAGATTTCCCAAATTTAAAAAGTCATAGCTAAATTTTTTGAACATTATTAAAAATATTTCTGCAAGTTCTCTATGATTGGATTTTTAGGCACAGGCTATGAATACCCTTATTTTTCATTTTTTCAGAATGTTCATATGATGCTGTTGATATAATTACAAGGAAAGAGAAAGGCAATCTTTCTGAAAGCCAGACTCTTTTCTAGGCTGTTGTTAGCAACTGTCTGGTTCTTCAGTAAGAAGCCCTGTTATTAATAATATAAGAAATACTGACATCTACATGACTTTTATATGGAACAAACATGTAAGTCACTGTAATATTATGCATGGCTAAAATGCAATTGTTATATACCATTAAAGAATGTGGATATGGTCCACATCAGGCTAAATATAAACAAAGAAAACTAACAGATTATTACTTGTTTTTTGTTTTATTTTTTGAGACAGGGTCTCACTTTGTCACCCAGGCTGGACTGCAGTGGCAGGAGTTTGGCTCACTGCATCCTTGACCTCCTGGGCTCATGCCATCTTCCTACCTCAGCCTCCCAAGGTGGGACTACAAGCACACACTATCACGTCTGGCTAGTTTTTCTATTTTTTTGTAGAGATGGTGCTTTGCTATGTTGCCCAGGCTGGTCTACAACTCTTAGCCTTAAGTAATCCTCCCTCCTCAGCCTCCCAAAGTGTTGGGATTACAGGAGTGAGCCCTGCACTTGGCCACTTTTAATATTCTTGGAACAGTCATACTAAATCCTCATCATCACATTTAATGACTCAAGAAAAAAGATATTTCCACTTTCTTGGAGTACAGAATTACTAGCTCAAACAAAAATCAATGAAGGCCCCCCAAAATAATCAATCCTAATGTTAAGACTTTGAAATTCTGGTGGAGCTGGTGGGTAAAAACAGTAATGTTTGACTTTAATGAATGTCAGTGAAAACTCACCTCTCCACTGTCACTTTTGACTGGTGTGAGGTAACCACATGTGGGCTGCCAACTGGCTTTCCATTTCCCGGAGCGTTCGTTGTACATGGAAGTGCAGACGCCTCTGGGCATAGCAAAGGAGACAGAACAAAGGGTTACTAATATTCTTTTCTTAGACCTAACCTCCAAGAGCCAGAATGCCTTGATTTATGTGCTGGCTCTGCTACTTACCAGTTGTGAGACCTTGGGCACATCACTTAAACTCTCTGTGCCTTAGTTTCCTCATTAGTAATAGTACCTACTTCATAGATTGTTAGAATTAAATGTATTAATATTAGTACATGTAAAGGACTTAGAACAGTGTCTGGCACGTTGGAAGGGCTAAGTATTATTATTTTTCCTTGCACTAAAGTTACAGAAAGTATATACTATTGAAACCAAAGCAACTGATAAAGAGAGCAGTAAGCTGACTTCATCAAGCTGACACTGAATATCTTTACAAAGGATTCAGAGCAAATCACCATGGAACATCATAAGTATTAAAAATATTTTTGAAAACTCAGTTTAGTCCTATGCACACTTAGAACGATGAGGATTTCATGAATGGAAGGCAGTGTACTGTACCTAACCATTCCACCTCATTTTCAAAGCTCAATGTTGCAGCCCACTTTAAGCTAACAATATTGATGACTGCCTCTAAAATATAGGACAGGGTTATTTATAAACCTTTATACAGGCCGGAGTTTCAGATGTATCTGTGGTAGATTATGGTTTCAGCATGATGTGAGGGAATAACTGAAATAATTCCTACCCCTCACCCTCTTGCCTCCTGCTTTTTTTTTGAGACAGGGTCTCATTCTGTCACCCAGGCTGCAGTGCAGTGGTGTGATCATGGCTCACTACAGCCTCGACCTCCTGGGCTTAGGCAATCCTCCTGCTTCAGCCTCCCAAGTAGCTGGAACCACAAGTGCATGCCAACATGCCCAGCTAATTAAAAAAAAAATTATTTGTAGAGACAGGGTCTTGCTATGTTGCCCAGTCTGGAACTCCTGAGCTCAAGTGATCCTCCTGCCTCAGCCTCCCAAAATGTTGGGATTATAGGCGTGAGTTACCTCACCTGGCCTGAAATAATTCCAAGACAATGTTATTTTACAACCTGGCACAAAATCAGTAAAGCTGCCAGAGGTACAAGAGATCTGATAACTAAGGCAGAAAGGTAAGTGATAATTTCAAATCTGCCCAAATTTGCAAAGCTGGTGACAGGCAGCCCCTGAGAAAACATCTGATAGGTCTGTAAACTTGCCTGCCTGCTTACCCACCTTAGAATTCTCTTTGTAGCACTGGTAACACCAGTCAGCCCTCAATTAGATGTGGGACTGGGAGAAGGGGAATATTTGTTAGGCACAGCTAATCCTCAAGCCTCCTTTTAGCAGTTTTAACTCAAATCAAATTTACATGAGTGTTGATAAACACAGCTATGCCAATCAGCAAGTTTCACCTTCCCTCTTGCCTTTGTTCATTCTTGGATTGATTTATAAAGAATACTGAAAGAACAGATAAGGAAAGGGCAGGAAGAGGGAAAATGAAAACAAACCAACAAGGAGACTGGCCAGGCACAAACTACAGCATTAGCCCCTCAAATAATCCTGAGCTGGTGCAATTTACAGCCTAAACTGATCACTCTGACAACTCCCTGGGTAATAAGCCTGCTTACAGCCTGTGTCTATTACAATATTCTTGAAGACAGTATGCTAAAAATGCAATGGGGTTATAATATACAACCATTAGGACTATTCTCCAAACATACACATACATACATTAGGGCATCTTTAAGAGAGCATGAAAACTCCACTATAAAGGAATTATGACATACAGAAACCAAAACAGCTTCTATTGAAATAAAACCAAGTCCCAAAATACCAATAATACTTTACATTTGAAAACCCTTAATGTTTATAGGCAATGTTCTGTCACATAAACTGTTGGATTTGATCTTTGAGCAAAAGGTATTCCAGCCTTTGCTTTTGTTTGTAAACAGAAAAAGAAAACTGCAGTACCTCTGGTCTTTTCTTTTCATATTGATATCACACATGAGGAAAGAGGAAGACAATGATGAGCTATCTACTAACCACGTGCACGTACAATTATGAAGACCACGAGGGATCACTGAAGGAGCAGAATCAGGAGCTGGGGGACCTGGGCCCCAGCTGCGGGAGCCTGGCCTGTCATTGGACCTGAGTGCCCCTGTGGGTAGAGGGATCTTGCCTAATTGTTCACACTGAATCCCAGCCCGATAACATGGCCTGGCACATAGAAGAGCTTCAAAAATACTTGTTGACTCGAAGACAAAGCAAACCACTTCACAAAGCAGCAGTAGGAATTATGTATGAAAGATGTACCTGATACAAAAAGGGCACTTAATATTAATTTAATCTGAGTACTAAGGTTAATTTCACTTTTATTTTAAATACATTTGACTTATAATCTCAAAAAAAATCAATAATCTCTTTCCAAAGCCGATAGCATATAAGTAACTCTAACGAAATTTCAAGATCACTGTACATTATATGTATGGAAATATCACTCTGGACCCTAAGAATATGTACAACTATTATTTGTCAATTAAAACAATAAGAATTTCAACAGATTTTTAACTTTATTTTGAAGTCAGATCTAAGAGAAATAACATTTAAATCATTTTTCTGAGAACTTCCTATAATACAAGTTGTCAAATGTGCAAATTTAAAGTCCTTTCTTAAGAGGAAATATAAATATATACTACTTGAGCAGACAGTATGTGATAAATGAAATTTAGTTTTATAAACTCAAAGGAAATTTTTCTAAAAGTATGTGTATGTATACACATTTATGTATAAGTATATATACATATATGCATAAATATGTATTATATAAGATGATTTAAAATATCAAGCAACCCATTAGAGTATAAACAAATGTGAAAAGTAACTGGCAGAAACACTAGACAGTTTTATATAAGAGGAAGGACTCAATGACAGACCCCCTAAGCTTCTGTGAGTCTATAAGTACTGGATCTTTTTTCCCTCCATCAATTCCTGAATATCTTCGCCCCTGGAGAGTTAATTTAAACATTTCATATATAAATTGGTTTGAGTTCATTGACAGAAATACCTGTTCCTCCAGTGAGAGCTCCCTTGGCTATATCACCGTTTCTCTGATCACTGGCTTTCTACGAAGAAGAAAAAAAGAGGACTTTCAAAAATCAGAGTTACAAGTGAAAATGAAAAAGATAAAAGCATACAAAAGTAGTTAGAAAACGGCCATGTCAATACCTTATCTGTAGCTTCTGTTCTCCTGGTTCTTTTCATAATCTCCTCAAGTCGCTATAGGAATGGAAGAATTGAGCAAGAAGATCAGACACAGAAAAAAAGCCAGCCTGGCACATTTAACTGATGAAATAAATAGATTATTTTAAATGGTCTGTTATTTTGGAAAAATATAATATGCACTTTTTTTTTTGAGACGGAGTCCTGCCCTGTCACGCAGGCTGGAGTGCCCCTGTGGCAAGCTCTCAGTTCACTGCAGCCTCCGCCTCCTGGGCGCAAGCGATTCTGCTGCCTCAGCCTCCCAAGTAGCTGGGATCACAGGCGCCCGCCACCACGCCCAGCTAATTTTTGCACTTTTAGTAAAGACAGGGTTTCACCATGTTGGCCAGGCTGGTCTCGAACTCCTGTCTTCGGTGATCCGCCTGCCGTGGCCTCTCAAAGTGCTGGGATTACAGGCATGAGCCACCCGGCCCGGCCGTGCTGCTTTGTCTTAATTGGAGTTATTCAAGAAAGTTGGAACTGCCTTAAGCTACATGAAGTGGAAGTAAGTGTTTTTTGGTGAGGGCTAAAACACCAAGAGAGATTTCTTTGCATAAGATTGTTCACTGAGGGGGCTACTAGTTTATGTGGCAAGGGTAGAACACGCGTTTTCTGACGGCCAGGGCTAGTCTCTGGGTCTTAGAGGTGCAAGTTCGCGTCCCGGGCCTCTGTGCTAAGACGCAGCTACCTTCTTTCTCTCCAGGCGCTCCTGCTCTTCTCTCTGGAAATGCTTCTCTCGTTCCTGCCGAACCCTCTCTGCTTCTTCACGAACACGAGCTTCTTCTTCTTTCTGAAAACAGAAGGTCGGCGTCTGCCTCTGACAAACAGGCGGGCTGCCCGGGTCTCCCAGGGGGTGTCCAGAGGTGGGGGCGAGGTGGCAGATGGAGAAGGTGTGGAAAGCGGGAGCACCGGTAGTCCAGTCCGCACCCTCCTCTGCCGGGCTGGGGCGTCTCCCTGCGGGACTGGGGCAGGGGCCAGGGTGGGGTGCAGCCCCACCTGCCTCTGGGTGCGCTCTGCCTCCTCCCGCTCGCGCAGCGCCCGCTCCTCCGCCTGCCGCTGCAGCTGCTCCTCCTTCTCCCGGGCCTGCTCGGCTTCCAGCCTGCGCGACTCCTCCTCACGGCGAGTTCTCTCTTCAGCCACCCGTTGAGCCAATTCCTCTCTCTTTTGTCTGGAAAAAGACAAAACAAAAACAAAACCAAAGACACCTGAGGAGAAATCTTTGAAGAGAGGCCTGCGTCCGTGGTTCTGTAGGGCAGTTCCTTCAGGCGTCCAGTAGAAAAATCCCCACTGGAGGCCTTCACCACTGCTAAGGGACAAAACGCGAAGCCACCCTTAGTCTTCCTCCCCCCTTGCCAGCGGCATTGCTGTCCGTGCTAAACAGAAGCAACGTGTAACCACCAATATCTTGGGGAGCGCTGGCTTTTTGGAAGGAATTTAACTATTTTTAATGGCTCTGACTTGTTTAATTCAAATAATGTGACTTCTTAGTAATGAATTTGAAGCACCCCCGCCAAAGGAAATCTTTGTAAATAAATAAGGGTCATAGTGTTCTGTCACAGGACAGGAGGAAGACAGCCATGTAAGCTCCCTGTTGGAGCCAAGGGCAGGGCATGGCCAAGATGGCGGTCCAGCGAGGGCATGGCCAAGATGGGGGTCCAGCGAGGGCATGGCCAAGATGGGGGTCCAGCGAGCGCATGAGATCCTTCCGCAGGGTACAGTTGTGTTCGTTTGAAGAACAATTATATTGACATTCGTCTTATTAGGCCCAGAAGATGACCAATTAAACAAACTGTCTCTGGCATACTGCCTGGCAGGCAATCATGGGGCATGTCAAGATCTCACCTGGCTACCCTCCGAGAGGAGTTTTATCTGGAAAGGAGAAAACATGAAGCCTTATTATGCAGCCTTAATGTGATAATTACAAACATACAACGGAAACCTGGAGATTGGAGATGTGTTAAGTAAAAAAGCAGACTGTACAACTGTACCTCTGCTGTGGTTATAATTATGTAAATATGTATATGTATGTATATATACACACACACTCCCATGCTGTTGAGAGACTAGAAAGGACCACCCAAAATGTACACTATTACTGAAAATTGATATGATTATGGATTTTTTTTTTCTTTAAAGCTTTCTCCATCAATGTTGTTGCACTGTCATTAAAATAAGAAAACGTGGCTGGGCATGGTGGCTCATGTCTGTAACCTCAACACTTTGGGAAGTTCAGGTGGGAGGATCCCTTGAGCCCAAGAGTTTTGAGACCAGCCTGGGCAATACATTGAGACCCCATTTCTATTAAGAAAAAAAAAAGGAGAAGAAGAAGAAAATGTGATTTAAAAAACAAAGTGCTTAGTAGTCATAGGAAAATTAGGTAAGAGTAATCCTGAAAGAACTAATCCATTCACTTTCATCAGTATTATCACCTCCTCCCTCTCAGAGGGGTGATGAGTTAATCCAAGTATCACTGACACCATGGTGTGGAGCAATGTCTCCCCTTTACCTTTCAAGCTCTTCCTGCTCCCTCCTCTCCCTTTCTTCCTTTTCTCTCTGCTCTCGGGCCAGCCGCCTCTTCTCAGCTAGCAGCCTTGTGGCCTCCTCTGGGTCGGTGGTGCCTGCAGAAGTCTTAGGAGAAGCACTGGCAGTCACAGTGGATGACGGGGCTGAGACCATGGCTGGGGTGGGGACCGGGACTGGAGCTGGGGCCGAGGCTGGAGCTGGGGCCGAGGCTGGAGCAGCTGCACAAATAGGTACAAGGAGAAAACCAGTTGGAAACAAAATACAAAAAACAAAACCAAAACTAGCATTCCCCACATTCAAGGCCTAGAATTTAGCATTATGAAAGAAAAGGGAATGTTTATTACTGTGTGTTCTCACGGTTTCACTGTGTTCTATCTGTAACCAAGCAACAGATAAAAAAATCAGTATGTGTAAGTAAGACATCCAACAAAGCTGACACTCTGTCACCAAGTCTTATTTTTACACCAGTTAAATCAGTTAACAACATATATTGAATGTGTACAGAGCCTCATGTTAGAGTCTGTGGCGAGTTATATGCTGAGCAAAAAGAAGATGAGATCATCCATTTGTCTTTTATTGCATTTGAAAATTCCTACTCTTCGGTAACCATTCATTACTAGAGCAGCATCCTCAGCATCCATGCCACGAGTCCAGATTCAGCCTGGGAGGATGATACCCTGTGAAGAGGACCCTTTTGTCTCCCCAGAGCTGTCTCTAGGTCTGAGATGGGAGGAGCTCAGGGCCTCTTTGGGAGCTGGTGCTCATTCTGCTTATATGTCCCAGGCTGCCAAGATGCAAGATGGGAGCAGAAGTTCTCTGGCCTTACTCAGATTTAGGAAGATGACCTAGAGAGCTGGTGCCCCAGAAGCCCCACACAGATGCTCACAATTCTGCACCACAGTGAGCAAGGCACCAGCAAGTGCAAGCTCTGGCCCCTGGCTGCTCCAGCCCCTCGTTTTGAGAGTCACATTTCTACTTCTGCTCCCACAGACTTTTCTCGGCCATCATGATGCTCTCTATACCTTCTTTCCTTCCTTTTTCCATGGAAACAAACACTGGACTCCTCCTTTTTCTAACATTTTCACCTGTTTTGTGAATCCTCTCTTCTTTCTTTGCCCCACCCTCTATTTTCAAATTAAGTCTTAAGTAGAACACTTTTGAATGAAGACAGTTCTTAACTAGAAATATTGAATTCCCAGCTCCAGGTGGTTTTAAATTTCTAAATAGCATTGGTTAGCCTGGCAGAGGTGAGAACCAGTAGGCCTTCTGGAAAAAAATTCTGACTTCTATCAAGCACACAGGCTACACCAGGGGTCCTTAAACTCCAGTATGCACAGGAATAGCATTGCCAGATTTAACTGGCCACCCCGTGTTCTATCTGGCAACCATGTTTAGGAATCAACTGACAAGCTTAGTATCTTTCAGAGTCCTCATATCCACCACTACATATTCTGACTCAGTAAGTCTGAGGTAAAGCCAAGGGTCTGTATGTCAAAACGTTATAGATGTGGTGGTTTAAAAATATTTCTAGTTTTCCTCAGCTGCTGCCAAGCTGCACTCGGTCCCTCTGAGGAATGTAGGGCCACAATGAAGTGGGACCCTCACTTCATCTGGCAACTAGCACCTTGCCTGGCAGTGCCAGCCCCACACTTGCTCACACCATGGCCTCTGTTTGTGAGCTCGCCTGCATTCTGCATAAGGCTCGGCCCTCATGCTGCATGAGGGTGAGGTGACCATCAAAGAGGATAAGATCAATGCCCTCATTAAAGTAGCTGGTGTAAATGTTGAACTTTTTTGGACTGGCTTGTTTGCAAAAGCCTTGGCCAATGTTGACATGGGGAGCCTCATCTGCAATGGAGGAGCTCGTGGACCTGCACCAGCAGAAGGTCCTGCCCTCTTCACCAATGCTGTTCCAGCTGAGGAGAAGAAATAGAAGCAAAGAAAAGAGAGTCTGAGGAGTCCGAGGAGGATATGGGCTTTGGTCTTTTTGACTAAACCTCTTTTGTAACAAGTTCAATAAAAAGCTGAACTCTTAAAAAAAATTATTTGAAAACTCTCTCTTCGAAAGGTGGAGACTACGTTTCTCCTTGAGTGTGAGTTCCACCTAGTGACTTGCTTCTACTTAACAGAATGTGACAGAAACATTGGTGTGTGACTTCTGAGACTGGGTCATAAAAGACATTGTACATTCCTCCTCATTCTCTCTTCCAGGTCACTCACTCTGGCAGAAGCCAGCAGAGCAAGCAGACAGATGAGGACATTCAGCAATAATATGGAGCGGTCCATGTGTGGAGAAGCTGAGGCCACCTGCCCCCAGCCTTGTGTGTAAGCCACCTTCCAGCTCTGGTTGAGTCTTGAGATGACTGCAGCCCTAGTGGACAGCTTGACTGCAATCTCATGAGCGGTCCTGAGCAGGGACCACCCAGCTGTGCTGCTGCCAAATTCCTGACCCCAAGAAGCCATATGATATGATAAATGTTTGTTGTTGTTTTATGCTGCTAATTCATTATGCAGCAATAGATAATGAATACAACAGGTGATTTTGATGCAGGTGCTCTGAACACATTTTGTGAAATGGACTCAGCCAATAAAAGCACTGAGAACCTACACCTGAGTTCACGTGTTTGTGGCTCTAACAATAGGCTTTTGGATGTATGATTTGAGATTTACATTTCTACTTCCGCTTCCACAGATTTTTTTTCATGGCTATTATGATGCTCTATGGCCTTCCTTTCCTTTCGTTCTTTTTCCATGGAAGCAAACACTGGACTCCGTTCTCTACCATTTTCACCTGTCTTGAATCATCTCCTCTTTCTTGCCCCACCCTCTATCTTCAAATTAAGTCTCACCTAGAAAGCTTTGGAATGAAGACAATTTTCTTTTTTTTTTTTTTTTTTTTTTTTTTTGAGACGGAGTCTCGCTCTGTCGCCCAGGCTGGAGTGAAGTGGCACAATCTCGGCTCACTGCAAGCTCCGCCTCCC
>NW_026652277.1:154148889-154186869 GCF_009828535.3 Hylobates moloch
AAGTTCAATTATTTCTGGTTGAAATGAAGACAATTTTCAACCAGAAATAATTGAACTTCGAGCTGCAGGTGATTTTACATTTCTAAGTAGCATCTGGTTACCCTGGCAGAGGTGAAAACCAGTGGGTCTTCTGGAAAAAATTCTGACTTCTATCAAGCACACAGGCTACGCCAGGGGTCCTTAAACTCCAGTATGCACAGGAATAGTGTTGCCAGGTAATTTTTTACTTAGCGTTGCTAAGTAAAAAACTATTTTTAAGCAATGCTAAGTTAAAATATTATACTTAAGGAAAGGTGTTAAACTTAACCTTAGAGTAGAATTTCCAAGTCTCCAATAAGAGAAGAAAACGAAAACAAAAAAAGCTTCATCACAGCAGTGCGGGAGAAAAAGAGAGAGCACCCAGACCACAGGTGAGTTTGCTCTTACCAGGGCCAACTTCTGGTTCAGCAGGTGTCCGCTCTTCAACTGTGGCTTCTTCTACCTTCACTAAAGGTGCTCTGCCCTTTAGTGAGGGCTCATTGGCAACTTTCTGAGGTTCCTTCTCAGAGTCTTTTTTCTCAGGCTCCACTCTGACTTCCCTCTTGACAGGGCGGATGTTGCCAGGGGATGGGGGCCGGACCTGAGCAAGAGCAGCTTTGACTGAGCCGGGTGGCAAGGAGGATGTCGGTCTGGGTGTGCCAGGCAAATGAGGAAGAGACTTGGACGGAAGCCTGGGCCACAAACAAACAAGGCAGACAGAAGGGGACACATGAGAACAGGCTTGCCAGAACCTAGAACATGACTCGATGGAAGAGAATGCAGATATTTAGCTCCGAGTATTTGGTTTTTTATGTGGTAGATGCAGAAATAGAGTTGCTTTAGGGAACCATTCCAATTTCTTTTTTCTTTCCTTTCGGGAAGAATGTTATTCCCTAAGTCAAAGACAAACAGCATGAGAAGAACAGTTCACTTTCAGAGGAGAGAGCAACTAATTCTCTAACATGGAACAACCCAGCCAGCCACTTATATTCACTTACCAAAGTCGGGAGGGAGCTGGCGGTCTTGCTTTGGGATTAGATGGAGATACAGCCCTTCGGGTGCCAGATGTGAGGAAGAGTACATTTTCTCTCTCTCTTTCTTTTTTATAGCTCTAAGTTCAGAGAAACTCAATAGTTAGATTTTTCCATAAGCGAGGCAACCACATTCACAATACTCAACAGTGGAGCTAGAAACCATTGAATGACTTTTAAGAAATTTTCTCAGCTATGTCACATATACCCATTCCATCTCAACAAAAGGCCCTTGTTAGCTTAACACTGAACAGTATAACTGAATTAACACAATGTGACACTAATAAGGTGGTTCCGGATGTGTTGGAGTCATATTTGTCAAAAAGCATATGTACATACATACTTTTAGAAAGCACCTATACTTTGTGTCTAAAATTAATTATCTGAAGCAAAATCTCCCAATCTGGCTTATCCCACACAAATGTCAAATGTTACTTTCATTTTTAAAAAAATTTTAATTAAAACACACCTTTTTCTTTTTAATTCTTTAGCATTTTCCCCCCAAACATACTATATCTCAGTCTTTAAAAAAATTATATGCCTGCTATATTAGACATAAACTCATTTTTTTCTTTTATATTGATGTATAATGGAATCAAGTCCTTCCTCACCTAGTGTCCTCTTGCAGCAATAGATAACTGATACAACAGGTGATTTTGAAGAAAAGTCAGGTTTAAAGTGAGGAATTTCAGCTATTTATTTTTTTGCTCTTCCTTACCAGGAATAAACTGAGATCTGAAAGTTGGCCAAAACAGCACCCCTCCCTGACTGCCAACTAGGAATTCAGCTAGAGAGATGACACTTTCCTAAGTCAAAATGGGCAAAGGGAAGCCCAGAGAAGTGTTCCACTACTCTAAAGTCAATCAAGACCAAAACAAACAAACAAAAATTGTACAGAGCAAAACAGACCCATTCCAAGTATCTGAAACCTGACAGTGCCCTCAGGTGGGAGGGGCATGTGCTGGAGGCACCTATGTGAACACCTGTCAGGAGGGCAGACTGCAAGCGTGCATGGGAAGGGGTAGAGTATTATCTAGCCCCAGGTCACATGAACTAGTACTGTACCTTTTCTTCTCTCCTTTTCTGCCTGGCTCAAGCATCGACTCCTCTCTTCCTTCCTTTCCCTTTTATTCCCCTCAGTGTCCCTTTTAATTGCTTCCCTCCATTTTCCTTAGTAGCATCCTAGTTGATGGACTGGGTTATCAGAGGAGCAAAAACATCTAAGTGTCAAATAATGCTTATTGTCTCCCTGGGATTTCTAAACAGAAAAAATGAAGAGGCAGAGAAGAGCTTCACAAGGTGTGTGCCAGCTCTCCCTCATTTCCAGCTGCTCAACCACCATTTCTCCCATTTTAGGTCCCCAAAAGTAGGAGGTGGGACCTCACAGAGCTGCTGTGGGCTTTGGGTATCAAAAGCTGCAGCCACCATATGGGGTGCTCCTGGCTAGTGTACAGAGTGGCAGGCCCAGGGCTTTTCCCAGGGAAGACTGGGGTTAAGTACCTCAAGTAGCCCTTCTTTTTTTTTCTTTTTCTCAAAACATTTTGATTTGGCTGAAATCAGATCAATGGGTGATCTAAATGGGAAAAAGACTCAAGAGGGACAATTTTTGATGTGGCGGGGGGGGCGGTTGGGGATTATTATCTGTGTCTTGATAATACAGGGATCAGGGAATGAACCTATATAAAGGTATATAATCCTAGAATTACAGTGCCTTTGAGCCAATTCTTTCTTTTTTAAAAGTGATCTCCTTTAATCACCTAGGGGTAGGTGAGCAGAGGAGGAATGGTTTGGAAAAACACTCAATACTTAACACCCTCCCAACCAGGGAGTTTTTTTTTCTTTTCTTTTCTTTTTTAACCCTTTCAGTCCTTTCGTTACTCTTATATTCCAACCACCCATTTGGGTACCACACATGTAAAAGCACTCCTGATTGTCATCCTGATCTGAGTTAATAGCCCACCATCTATACAATCATCTTTCCTATTAATACTTTTCACAATGCTGAGGGGGAACACATGCTCAGCAAGTCAATGGTCTGGGCAACATATATCAGCAGGAAAAAGACTTTAATTTTATAATTAAGGTAGGTTTAGAATACAGTATAAATATCCTCCAACAGAGACAATTCACTGACAGATACTTTAAGGCAATGCTGTTTAATAGAACTTTCTGATATGAAGATGTTCTAAATTTAGCCACTAACCACAATTGCCTATTTGAATTTAAATCTAAATTAATTCAAATTAAGTAAAATAGAGAAGGAAATTTGAAAAACAACTCTATTTCCTATAGCATCCAAAGGAATAAAATACTTAGGAATGAACTTAACAAAGGAGGCTAAAGATCTGCATACTGAAAACTAGAAGATAGTGCTGAAAGAAATTAAAGACAACACAAATAAATGGAAGGAAGTCCTGTGTGCAGGGATTAGAAGATTTAATACTGTTAGGATGTCACTCCTACCAAAAGCGATCCACAGATTCCATGCATTCTCTATTGAAATCCCAATATAATTTTTTATTTTTGCAGAAATATAAAAATTCAACCCAAAATTCACAGAAAATTTCAAAGGACCCTGAAGAACCAAAATAATCTTGAAAAAGAACAAAGTTGGAATTCTTACATTTCCTGATTTCACAACATATTACAGGTTGAGTATCCCTTATCCAAAATGATTGGGATTACAGTGTGTCAGATTTCAGATTCTGAAATACCTGCATTAACACTTACTGCTTTAGCAGCCTTAATCCATAAAACTGGAGATCTGAAATGCTCCAATGAGCATCTTCTGAGTGTCATGTTGGTATTCAAAAAGTTTCACATTTTGGAGCATTCTGTATTTTTGAATTAGAGATACTCAACTGGTAAAATGCTACAGTGATCAGTACTGTGTGGTAATGGTATCAAGACAGATACAGATATATGGGGCTGGGCACTACGGCTCATGTCTGTAATCCCAGCATTTGGGGAGGCTGAGGCGGGTGGATCACTTGAGGTCAGGAGTTCAAGACCAGCCTGGCCTACATGGCGAAACCCGCTCTCTACTAAAAATACAAAAATTAGATGGGCGTGGTAGCACATGCCTGTATTCCCAGCTACTCAGAAGGCTGGGGCATGAGAATTGCTTGAGCCTGGGAGGCGGAAGTTGCAGTTAGCTGAGATTGTGCCATTGCACTCCAGCATGGGTGACAGAGTGAGATTCTGTCTCAAAAACAAACAAAAAAAGATATATAGATCAATGGAATAGAATCCAGAGCCCAGAAACAAACTCTTGTGTATATGGTGAAATGCTAACACCACTCAATGAAACAAGGACATTCTCTTCAACAAATGATGCAGGGAAAACTGGATATCCAAATGCAAAAGAATGAAGTTGGATTCTTACCTTCTAAAATATACAAAAGTTAGCTCAAAATGGATTAAAGACTTAAATGTAAGACTTAACACTATAAAACCTCTAGAAGAAAACATAAGTGAAAAGCTTCATGACACTGTGTTTGGTACTGATTTCTTGGATATAACACCAAAAGCGTAGGCAATAAAGTAACAATAAACAAATGGGACAACATCAAACTTAAACACTTCTATATATCAAAGGAAACAATCAATAGAGTAAAAAGGCAACCTATGGAATAGAAGAAAGTATTTGTAAGTCATATATTTAATAAGGGGTTACTACCAGAATATTTAAATAACTCTACAATTCAATAAAAACAAAATAGCCCCATTAAAACGTAGGCAAAGAACTGGAATAGCCATTTTTCTAATGATGACACATGAAAAGCCAACAAGCATATGAAAATATGTTCACCATTACTGATCATTAAAGAAATGCAAACCAAAACTACAAGACATCACCTCACATTCCTTAAGATGGCTGTTATCAAAAAACAAGATCACAATTGTTGGCGAGAATGTGGAGATACAGAAATCTTTGTGCACTGTTAGTGGGAATGTAAAATGGTACAGCTGCTGTGGAAAATGGCATGGCGGCTCCTCAAAAAATTGAAAATAGGATTACTATATGATCCAGCAATCCCTACATATCAAGTGAAACTGAAAGAAGGATCTCTAGAGATATCTATATTCCCATGTTCATAGCAGCGTTATTCACAATAGCCACGAGGCGAAAGCAACCCAAATGTTCACCAACACATGAACTGATAAACAAAATGTGGTATACAAATCTAATGGAATATTATTCGGCCCTAAAAAGGAAGGAAATTCTGATATATGCTATAACAAGGATGAACCTTGAGGACATTATGCTAAGAAATAAGCTAGGCACAAAAATTCAAACACTGCATAATTTCACTTTTATGTGGTCTCTAAAGTAGCTAAATTCATAGAAACAGAAATTAAAACAGTGGCTGCCAGGGGCTGGGTGGAGGGGGAAATGGGGAGTTGTTTAATGGGTATAGAGTTTGAGTTTTGCAGGACTTAAAAAGTTCTGGACATTGGTTGCACTTCAATATGAATATACTTAACACTGCTGAACTTTAGAATGATTAAAATGGTAAATTTTATGTTATATATATATATTTTTTTTCACCGCAACTAAACATTTTTTAAAAACTTAAAATTCAGCTTGTCAGTCTCAGTAGCCACTTTCCAAGTGCTCACTGTGGCCAGTCACTACTGAATTCCACAGTGCAGCTCCAGGGTATAAATGACTCTGAGTCGTTTTCTGTTAGTATTTGCCTAAATACTTGGTTGTAAAGAGGTAAAAAGACAGCTACGTGATTAAATAGAGAAAGAGGAAGGTAATAAAAACAAAACAAACAAAGGCTCTGGATCATGTGATGACAAATCTCTCATTTAACCTGTCAGCCACAGGTGGCCCTCAACCTTCTCTCAAAGAGTGTTAATTTTTGTTTTTACCCAGAACAAGATATTTTTTCCATAGTAAATGCTCTTTTCCCCTGCCCAGTGAGTACCCAACTTTGGGGCCAAGCTGTTCTGTTTAACTACAGCTTTTTGTCTACAGCTAAGGAGGATCTCTGAAACACCAACACTCTAATAAATTAAAACTTCCCAGACATCAAAGATTGTTTCACCTGTGGCTTAGAGGGTTGGAGGCCTGACTCAATCATGAATCAAACACTGATTCCAGAAAGGCTGATGGAGCTTCAAAGAAACACAGGCTGTAGGCAAAGCCATCAAGCTCTCACAACCCTGAATTATCCTTTAAGCAAAATCCTTTTAAGTGTCCATCAGGTTTATAAATCTGAATTGCTCTGGGAAGTTACAATTTTAAGAAACTGTTTCAGCCTTTCATCAAAAGGGTCATACTATTATCCTGGAGAGAGGCAATGAGATCTTCTAGTTCACTGGTGAGTCCTTTAAGACTAAAGTACAATGTCTAAAGACCACAGAACAAGGTTTATATCTTTCAACTGATACCAAATAAACACAGGATTTAAAACAAAGAAGAAGATTCCTGGAGACATACAAATTACCTCATTGCATTTATAGCATGGTGAAAATTAACATTACCTCAGCCCGTAATAACAAGTACAAATTATATTTTTCACTTACAAAATCAGAGTTTATAGCATAGCCTAACAGCCTTTTAAGAATTAGTGATTTAGCAAATGACTAATGTTTTCAAAATACTTTTTTGACTATATTTTAAGATCCCTTGACAGGGCCTTGACAGGGATTAGCCAAGCAGGATAAAAATTCTTTATCTTGCTTTTGAGTGAACCACATTTAGAGTTCAGCCAGCTTCTGGATATGGTTGGAATAAAATGCCAAGGCAGCGGTCCAAGCCCACTTCCCCTTCAAAGGCCATTTGGTTTTCCTACTTTCAAAAATGAAAGTATTCTGGCATTGCACTTATGTGTATGGATGCTCCAGGAGGGCAGGGTGTCCACTCATACATGCTTGAACAAAGAACAGCTTTTGTCTTCAAATTCAAATGTTTAGGGAGAGCAAAATCCCCAAGTGAAGAGGAAGTGAGGGGACACTGCTGCCCAGCCAGCCAGATTCATGATCAATGGGAAAGATGGGATGGTGGATGTTGCGGTCTCCCCCTCTTATGCCCACACCGCACCTCAGGGTCGTGTCCAGTCTGCACAGGAACAGCACTGGCTCCCAGACTTGCCCAGCTGCTCCCAACAGCTACTCACCGCTGTGCCATGAATGGTCCTCCTGCGAGAAGAGCCCTCAGGTGGTGTTACAAAGAGTTTTGGTCGATCCATCGAATTTCTAGAGTGTGCAGCTTTGTAGGGCATGATGATGGGGCTGCAAGATGCTGAACGAGGACAAATGGGGATAACTAGGGTGCAGGTGATTGGTTTTACACACAAGAGTGCCAGAGGAGCAGTTGAAGAAAGCCAAAAGCAGGTTCAGGAAAAGGAGCAAAGCAGAGATAGAGAGAAAAGTAGGAAGAAGATGTTATTACCTAAAGGTGCCCAGAACCATCATACTCAACTGTCCTTACAGTCCTATGAATTTATGATGAGTCCAAAAGGAAGGCATGTCCATGTAAAAAATCTGGAATATATTGTTAGCTCTTTAGCTCTTTAAATACTAATGAAAGATGTAGAAGTAATCCAGTAATTATGGAGAGCAACGGTCTTATATTCCTATTAGCTGATGGTTCTGGAAAAAACACTACATTAGTGATAAAAGATAATTTTTATATAAAGACTAGTTTATAACCAGACTTTTCCTAAATTAGCTTTAAGATGGAACAAAAGGTGGAAAGAGAGGAAGCGTGCAAACAGGCAAGCAAGATATACTACAACTGTTTCAGGATTCAAGTTCAACAGCCGGCAGGGGAAAAAAGCAACCAAACTTAAAAAATGTTAAGTGAACAAGTCTTACCAGGTGTTAAGACTTGTCGCGAGGATAAGTAATACTTTTCCAGGAAAATATTCTGTACATGTCTTACTTATTTGTAGGCAAACCAAATGCATGCTTCCGGGTTTTCCCAAAAGCCAAGGCATTTGATAGTTCATAAGAAGCAGCATTAGAGCATATGGGGAGATTAGCTATATCTATTTAAAATACTGAATAGAACAGAAATATGTTAGATCCGCCAAATGTAAGGATGAACCATGAAGAACTTTTACAGTTTTACTCAAGATGGAATATTATATGAAAAACCACATAGCTTCTGACCATTTATCTTCCAAGGAACACTGTCATGAATCAACTTATTGCAAACAACAGTGGGTTTAAGGAAATTCATATAACACTGCATAGTTATCACAAGTGTGAGTATTCAGGTTCTAAGGTCCATTTTCAGATCTCATTCAGAAATTTTATTTCCTAGCAAAAATAAGACAATTAAACACAAGTATAGAGAATGCTATGCATTTGGACATGGTTATAAAAGGACTTCTCAACTGTAGTCTTTGTAGCAACCCTTTAAAGAAACCACTATGCCAGCTGAATGTAACAGGATTAATAAATTAAAAACAAAAGTTCACAAGACAAATTTGGGGTGATCTTAACTTCAGGATTATAGAGTTGAAAAAAGATCTGCTATTTGGGTTTAGTTTACAGACAGAAAGTCAATCAGATTGCATCTTTATTAATGCACCCTTTCATTAAATGCCTGGCAGTATCTTCTGGCTATCACTGCATGGTTTTGTTCTGCTTTGAGACAGGATCTCACTCTGTTGCCCAGGCTGGGGTGCAGTGGCACAATCTCATCTCGGCTCACTGCAGCCTTGACAGTGAAGAGATTGGAAACCAGTCTCTTTTCCTATCATTTGAAAACAGAATTCTGTTTCTTCAGGACAAACTAAAACACTTCTTCATTTCTTCAGTTTTCCTTAAAATAATATATGTACTTCTTAATTGGAAACTGACATAAAGGTTTACTTCCAACCTTAATGGAGAAGGAAGGATTTGTATTGTGAAGGAAGGGAATCTCTTTGTCATTTTGCCTGTGATCACAGGAAAAACTCTTTGAAAATAATCTTTTCTCAAGCGCCACAACAAGGCATTTGTATTTTCTAGACAAGAGTTCACTAATGCAAAATTCTTCCAAGCCAATCAAATGCATTTAAGGAATAACATCCTGGCACAAGGCACTTCTGGGGATTAATAACCGGGGGCGGGGGGGGAGAGGCACACACTGCCCAGGGCACAGCCAGAGGCCATTCACTTTGCTCAAGGATCAAAAAACCCTAGAAAACAGCTCTGCTTGGAGGCCATGGGTCTGACACTGAAAAAGGAATGAAGGACAGAAATATGATTTCTTTTCCCTCAAGTGGAAAATAATTTCATGAAATATCTATGGAGCATTTCCTGAAGCCATCATGGATGTAAGCCAATATCACCAGGCCTCTGGTTTATTCTTTATTTTAATGTTGACGTGATACTAAGTATGGGTTGAAAATATCCTTAAACCTGGCTAGTATAGTCCATAGAAAAACATCCTCAAATTTAGTCCATAGAACATCTTTTGGCTAAAAGAAACCTAAATTTCTTGTAAGGATATTAGATTTCATGGAATTCATTGCTGCACTGAATAGCAAGTACTGAAAAACCTGAAATCTTCAAATCAATTATTTGAATAATCTTGCCCTTCTTAAGAAATAATAACAATATATAGTTATTTTTTTCCCAGAGTACACTTCATATCCTAAGTAGTTAATTAAACATGAACATTGTCTCATGAAAATGTCTTTAAGAAAGTCTCCCACAATATATGTATTTCATCCTACTCTTGGTGGTAAGTATGCATTAACTGAACTCGTTCAGCATTTTCTATATGAAATAATGGGTGCAGAGAAAAGATAATGCAGGTCAAGTAGTTGAAATGTAGCATAGCAAAAAGAAAAACGGCATAATATGGTAATACGATACTAGCATTTATTGAGGGCCTACTATGTGCAGGTACTAGTCTAAGCATTGTATATACATTATTTAATCCTGAGCTCTAATAATCACTTGTATTTTGCATGTGCTGGGGAGAAAAAGTATAGAAAAGTCAACCCAAAGCAGTGGCTGCAAATGAGAGGGTGAGACTGGGAGTTCCAGTTCTCAACTACTGTATTGTTTGTGCAGGGAGTTTGCAATCACTGTACATCCCAGGGCTAAAAGTAGCTATTTAATCTGCTGATGTAACCCAGCACAGGACATATGATAGGTTACCTTCTTACCAATGGCAATTAGGAATATGATGAGGTCGAGGGACAACACTAAAATGGGAAAACATGAAAGAATAATCAAGGACAATAGATGAAAAATAAAAATGATAGAAAATGTGGTTTTGACAAGATAATTGGAAGAGATGTTTGCACACATACTTCTAAATGAAAATTTTAAAAAACCCCAGGAATTTTGGATCATTAAACATAAGCTGTATCGATGAAATCGGTGACAATGAAGCAGGCAACGTATTGACAAAACAGGCAGCTCAAGTAAAGGCTATGCACTCTTTCACACTAAAATAAATTACAGAAACATATCAACTTGTGAAAAGGAGAATAGAAATGTGTCAAAATAAAGAGCTGGTTTGCAGACAAAAAAGCACCTTGGTTGAGCATAACAACAAAGAAGGGGACAAGATGGGCAAGTAGAATGGGTGGAAAATGAGGAAACGGTATTGGAAAAGACTAGAGGGAAAGTGAAAGAAGTGACAAGAGTTAGTGATGACAAAAATAGTAAAGACAATTTCCCAGCTGTGAGGCAGTCCTTTAGCACAACACAGCATACAAGGGGAGATTCAGAGGCATGACAGCCATAAACCAGCTAAATGCTAGAAAATAGGACTGAAAAGCGGTTTTTTTTTTTTTTTTTTGAGACGGAGTCTCGCTCTGTCCCCCAGGCTGGAGTGCAGTGGTGTGATCTCGGCTCACTGCAAGCTCCACCTCCCGGGTTCACGCCATTCTCCTGCCTCAGCCTCCCAAGTAGCTGGGACTACAGGCGCCCGCCACCACGCCCGGCTAATTTTTTTTTTTTTGAGATGGAGTCTTGCTCTGTCACCCAGGCTGGAGTGCAGTGGCGCAATCTCAGCTCACTGCAAGCTCCGCCTCCTGGGTTCATGCCATTCTCCTGCCTCAGCCTCTCCGAGTAGCTGGGACTACAGGCGCCCGCCACCACACCCGGCTAATTTTTTGTATTTTTAGTAGAGACGGGGTTTCACCGTGGTCTCGATCTCCTGACCTCGTGATCCGCCCGCCTCGGCCTCCCAAAGTGCTGGGATTACAAGCGTGAGCCACCGCGCCTGGCCATTTTTTGTATTTTTAGTAGAGACGGGGTTTCACCGTGTTAGCCAGGATGGTCTTGATTTCCTGACCTCGTGATCTGCCCACCTCGGCCTCCCAAAGTGCTGGGATTACAGGTGTGAGCCACCATGCCCAGCCTGAAAAGCAGTTTAAAAGCTTTTCAATTAGCTAAAGAAAAACTCTTGACTTGTAGAAAAGTGTGAAATTCATAGGCATAGAAAAAATATTGAAATAAGCTGTACTTCCTCCTCCAGGAAAACCTCAGATGCAACGTGATGGCTCTGACAGGAGTGTGACTTTACAGAGAACACAGAACACTGTGGTTCAGCTAGTTGACTGCACAATTGCACATAAAGCATCACTCAGGGCATTGAGGATGGAGGGGTAAGCACATTTATGATCCTGTCTACCCATTTTCTAAGTGGCTTTGGTGTAAGTCACTTACTGTCGCTGCACTTGGTTTTCATAAGAAGGTTGTGGGAATGCCCACATTTGCCTTCATGACTGTCTCCCAGGGGTACTATGAGATTTAGGACTGAGATTCATTCGCTCATTGGGCACTGCAGATGAAAGACACCATGAAACCACCAGCAATTATTACTTAAAAGCAGGCTAATGAACATGGAGAGGCTTGCAAGGGCAAAGCACTTTTAAAGTGTCAAAGATGAGGGCTAGTAGACTGTTTATATAAATACACCAATTGTCCCCAAAGATATTTGGGAAAACCTAAATCAACTCACCAAGAGAGATCTGTTACCCAAAGCCTTTCTTACTAACTAGATGGAGGCTTACCAACTAAATGTAGGCTCCACACTAACTTCTCATTAAATTGACTGGATAATTCAGGTATGTTTTGCATTTCAAAAAAGTAGGAGTTATAACCAATCATCATAATGGGTACTAAGCATGTTTCATGTAATTTCAAAAATGTAACAAATAAGCATATTACAACTAGCCTACTCCACAACTCTGAGAGTTCTGGAAGGGTACAATTCCTAGATTACATATAAAAGACAGGGAGAAGAAGTAGCTATTGCCACAGCCACATTATGAAATTCTATGCTGAAATAACAGACTTGCGCTTTGATTTTATTCCCAAGTCCATATATTAGTATTAAATGTTAAATTATTTCTACCTTGGATTATCTGCTCAGAGACAGAAGCAGAAGGAAAGGCAGGGAAGGAATACTTTCTTCGGGTAATGTTATGAACAGACAGAAGCCTCTGAAGCCATCGGAGCCCAGGGAGAGGCTTCATCAGCCTGCCTGGCGTCTGGTGTCCAGATAAGATGCTAAGGCAGATGCCCAGAGGAAACAACGCCAGGGGTATGAAACCAACACCAACAGACATTTCCACCGGGGGAAGAGAGAAGCGCATTTTGTGAAAAAGTGAGATGTGATTAGATGAATATGCTTCAAAGGGAGGACTTGACCTCATGGGGAAAGTTCCACCTGGACAGTTTTACCTGCTTCTCCAGACAAGGCAGCTGTGCTTTTACTTCTGGCCAGGAACGAATGTGTGGGCGTCAGGAGTCTGTTAACAACGCTGCTCTCCCATGGGCTGAGCTGCAGGCGGCGAGCTAAATGTCACCACATAAGCGAGATGTTAGAGGCATTCTTTTCAGAGTCAAGAGGGCATAATACATCGTACCTATCGCTTCCATACGCTGGGCCTTCACAGGACCAGGCTCTGCAGGGAGGATGGTTGGCCAAGAGTCAGGGCAACAGGACCCCTGTCCAGAGGGAGCAGTTATTCCACCAGGTTGCTTTTCTTCAAGATGTTAAGTTTGTAGCAAGCTCTAAATTAGTTTTACAGATGCAAATTTTGCTAACCACCCTCTTTTACTAGTCAACTAGCAATAAACAAAAAATATCATTTCAGCTATTGTTTTGGTGTGTATCTGTAACTCCAAAGTGGTACTATCTGATGGGCATTGGGATGGGCAGTAGACTGATGGCACACACCTTAGTCAAAAGACTTCCTAAGTACCTAAACCCCAATAGAAGTACTGGCAGGTTAATGAAAGACAAGTTAAATAAAAGACAGAAAGGGGCCCCAATAAATTATGCTAGATCTCCATGAATTGCTACTTGGGCAATGGGAGTATGTGTGTGGGAATCAGATATAATAAAATGAAAGAAGGTTCATGCAAAGTTCTGTATGGGAATCCTTTTGACATTTTCACTTGGCAAGCCAGGTTCTTTCAGGTCCCATTTTGGCAACAATATAAAAAATTTGGCCAAGGACAAGGTTAAAGCTGAAGCAAGATAAAATTAAACAGAAAAGCCGAAATTCAATATAAACATAATCCTAGAGATTGCTAGTGGATGCCTAAGAAGTCTAGAAAACAAATTTAAAATAACACAATGATGTATGGTCCCAAATTATATTGGAGCTTAGCAAGGCCACAGTAGGGAAATGTATGGCAATTGTAAATTAATTACTTTGCTTATATGGTTAGTTTCCAGTGATGGCTCATGAAAAGATAGAAGCTATTTTCCAAAAATATCAGTAAAGCTTGCAAAATTCTACAAATATCACTGAAGTGATTACATATCTTTATTTTAGAACACATTCCTGTCATTTTAAAAGTTTTGTTTGTATTTTTGTTTGTTTAAGACGGGGTCTTGCCATGTTGCTCAGGCTGATTTTGAACTCCTGGGCTCAAGCAATCCTTCCTCAGCCTCCCAAGTAGCTGGGTTTACAGGTGCATGCCACTGTGACTGGATTAAAAGTCTTTAAAACTGTCTACACCTGAAAAGGCTGCTTCTGTTCCACTCCACAAACAGAAGGTGCAAGTCTTCTTTGCCTCTGGAGCAGTGTTCTATATAACTATTTTATATATATCATATTTTAAGTGAATGGCATTTAAATGCTAGGAAATTAGTTTTAGTTAATAAAAGCCATATACTGCTAAACATTGTCTTAAAAATAGTTGCTTCTATTTGGAATGAAGTATCAACTTCCAGTAAGTACCTTAACTATGTGACTAATTTAAAAAAGTAGCTATTTTCATCAGGCTCTGGTGAATTTAAGAATTAGTGAATTGTTTGTTAGAGTTTATTAGAAAAGTCTTCATGGTTAAATTAAATATTATCTGACATTAAGACATTAATTAAAAAGATGTCATAAAAACTACTGCAATAGTTACAATTAGAAAGTGCCACGGGCTAAGTACTATCATAAGCTATGTGCAGCAGTGTGAGTGTGTGTAACAACAGAATAGAATACAATCTAAAATTAGAATACATGTACGGGGTAAAATCAATAGGGAAAAGGTGATTAAGATTAACTGAAAATCTTCAACAGAACTATTTTCAAGAGATGAGAAAGGGAAGAAAGTTAAACTCTTCCTTTTCTTAGAAAAACTGTAGGATGACTGTGGCTTACAACTGCAGAGATGGGTTGTCATGGAAAAGATAAGTCTCCTTTCTCCATTAAGAAGTTCAGTTACTTTATTTCCATGAGTCTGAAGGCATCGACCAAAAAATTTATCTCAAATGATTAAAAACCCATTGTAACCTGTGTGTAAGGCAAATCCAGAGAGATCTGTTTTATATCTCCTGATACTCTGAACTAAACATATTGTTAGGAGAAACACATTTCCACTTCCACCACATTCATAACTATGCCTTGACCAAGATGGAGATAGAGCATCCGTAAGATAACTTTTTAGTAAAGGTCAATAAAGGAGAGTTGGTATATTGTTGTTGTTGTTGTTTTTGGTTTGTTTTTTGTTTGTTTTTTTTTCACCTAGAGGGGCCTGATTTTAAGATTACCAAACTGAAGGGAGAGATATTAACTCTCATGGAACAACTCTATGGCATCGATCCTATTTAAGCACTTAAAATTGAGATATTGACAATTTCCATTACAGACCACCCAGATGAAGAGAGGCAAACTCAAAGGCCTCTGGGGGCCATGCAAGTTAACATGAATAAATGATCAGGGATAAACAAACTTTATGGATACCTGCCTTACCACTTCCTCCCATAAGCGTGACATCACTATTCCATTTCAGGTAATAGGTGCCAGGAAGAAATTAGACATATGTTGCCAGGTTCTGATTTTTTCATTATAAGTAGAAAATTGAAATGTTATATGAAGTATTCTATATTTTAAGTGTTGGCAATTAATTCTAATTAAAACAAGAACAAACAACACTGCTCAGGTAAAACAGAACAAGCCTGTGAACAGAATTTAGTTCGAGGTCTACCTCTGAGTCCTATGATGAAGATTCTGGGGAAAAAAATGTATTGATGGATTTTAAGCAAAGAGTAGGCAATTTCATTCTTACTCTTTTCCAACTTCCTAATGTTCTTTCTTGAGAAAAAGTTGGTTAAGCAGATAGCTTAAAGATAATAATATATACTTTTAATGTAAAAATTTCCAGTGGCAACATTCTGTTCCAGCAATTACAGAAACCTTCATAATCAGAGGTTTCCTTTAACCAAAGTAATGTTATCAGTCCATGTAACACTATATTCAGATGTAATAATTAAAATATTTAAAAACTGACAAGGCACAGACACTACACTAATGACTGGCTTCCCTTGGCTTTGGAGGGCCTGGGGAAGCACATCTTGGAAAAGTGATATGGAAACATTTCAGTATTTCTAATAACTAGTAGAGCTGTTTGGATACATTCCAGCAGAACATGAGCCCTGATGGTATCAGAGCCTCAATTTAATTTCAGCTTTAAGGCCTATGCCTTAGGACTGAGAAAGCTCAAACAATCTAATAATGATGTATATACCTGCTTGACATATTTGTCTATAAGGTCCTCCAATTTAACAATCTGGTAAGAATGCTTTCTAATGAGATAATAAAGTATAACTAACTTTTAAAAATAGCAGGAAAGAACAAATGGAATTACTTACATTTCTTTTATTTATTTTTAATTACTTTCTTTTTGAGACAGGATCTCACTCTATTGCCCAGGCTGGAGTACAGTGGTACAATCATAGCTCAGCACAGTCTTGACCTCCCAAGGCTAAGGTGATCCCCCTGCCCTCAGCCCCCTGAGTAACTGGGACTACAGGTGCACACCATCACGCTTGGCTAATTTTTGTATTTTTAGTAGAGATGGGGTTTCACCATGGTGCCCAGGCTGGTCTCAAACTCCTGGGGCTCAAGTGATTCACCTGCCTTGGCCTCCCAAAGTGCTGGAATTACAGGTGTGAGCCACTGCGCCTGGCCTTAAATTTCTAAATTAGAGAAATTTAAATTCAGAAGAAGTTTTAAAATTCTCACTATAATAAAAGGCCTAAGCCTTTCAGGGTTCTACTGAGGGCTTTGCTTAAGTTAAAAAGAAAAAAATTCCTTCCTAGACAATATATGGGAACCCCTTCAGGCTGACCTGGCCTGTTAGACCAGGAACTGATTGACAGTTCTTTGGTAAGGAGGCAGAGAAGCAGAACTCTCAAATCTAGCGTTCTCCCTCTTGTCCTATTATTTCTGCTTAGTATTCGATTTTCTGGGCCTCTACCATGATTCACAGGGCAGTTTTCTGGCCCCACCTATGAACTAGTTATTGAACTTCCCTTAACCCTGATGTCCTAATTCTCTACTCCTTACCACTTCTAACCTTACACACACACACACACACACACACACAGAATGCATGGAGTCAGAGTCAATCTAAGAAAGGACATCCATGAAGGTGAGAACTGAAGATACAGTGTGGCAGTCACACGGGTGAGGAGTCGCCCTTCTGCAACAATTAGCCTGTAGGACATTAAAGACAGGCTCGCAACCTCTTAGAGACTCTATCACCCCAACTAGAGTAGGTGATCTATCCAGTAGATCCTTCTCAGTTCAAGATTCTACTGCCTTAAGAAGGTCTATCGTGCAGAGAGTCTAGAACACATCTTTCTAATTGATACAGACAATTCAATGTCATTCTACAGCATGGACAGGATATTGTCAAGTTTGTTGTCCAGCTTCCTACTCCCACCCTTACCCTAATTTCAGCTATGGGATTGTAGAAGATAATAAAGTTTTAAAGAAGTGTAAAATACTAATTGTAGTTTGTCTCAGATCCAGGTTCACATAAGTATGAAATTAAAGTGCTAAGTGACCAACTGCAAAGAAAAATGAATAGACAACTGTAAGAATAACATTCACATGCTGTATTTTGTCTTATATTTAGGGAATAGGTTTGAAAATAAAGGATATTTATGAAAGAAATTTAAATTCATAATATTTATGAAAGGCCCCTAATTTGACTACAATATTGACTACAAGTCTAATATTGATGGTTTAGGCAAATTAGGTTAAAAAAAAAAGAAATAGTTTTGGCTAAAAGACAAGAATGGAAAGTTGTTCAAACATTTACTATTTTAAGAGATTAGTTATAAAATAACGCCAACAGTCATAGAATATTGTACATTACAATGACACCATAACTTTTATACAATACAAAATATATAAATATACATACACACATACAGAACATGCACACATTACATTTTTTAAAGATTATAAACACTGAAACTTTCCCAGTCAGTTTCTTAATAAAGTACTCAAAGTAACCACAATTTTTTACTTTTAAAGAGTATGGGCTTCATATTGCACAATAATTCTTTGGTTTTATTTAAAATCATCTTAGTTATGTAAAAACAAGCAGCTTATCTTAAAAGCTTGATTTTTTTCATTCTATGATATATGTAAAACAAAACTTTCGCTTTATAAATAACTCAACATTCATGTACTGTAAATCCATGGGATGAATAAAACTCAAAATTCAAACAAGATGTTAATAAAGGACTATGAATATTAAATGTTTCAGGAGGCTGTAATTATGATGATTTCTTGAAGTTAGGCCAGATCCCTCAAGAGTTAATGAATGGACACCAAAAAACCAACAGCACACATAAGAAATGCAGTAAGAAATAATTTGGTTAAATGAGAAGTAAATTGGCAAAATAAAATCTACCAATATGAATCATTTAAAAAGTTTTTAAAGAAAATCAGAGCCTGGAATTCCCAAAGTACAGATAGATGAAAAGCCAAAGACAGTATGATTGAAGTAAAAGAAATGTTCATAACAAAGATTATTTGCATGTTGGTGGATAAGTGGGTGATTTCTGGAGCTGTAAACTCATTTACTAAAAAGTTGAGAGAAGCACCGCTTTCGTCACTGCTAATGCAATCACTCAGCCAAGTTCTAAAATGAGAAATGTTCTTGTCGCAAGGAAAATGCTGCTCAGCCGTTTATTGCTTTTTTACTCTGAAGTTTTTTTCTTCCTATTTAAGAAACGTAGGGAAAGCAACTTCAGATGCTTATTTTTATCTGTAAACATCCAGAAAAAAAAGCATTAAGTAAATAACAGACACTTTTTCGTTTTCCTTTGGACTGTACCTCTATCTGGAGAATTTAGTAAAGTTGCAGATGAAGAGGAGAGCCGCTTGCTAATGACGGGATCAACATATTTCGAAAGATTCATGGTGGAAACTGACCGCCTGTCTGGATCTAAAACAAATGGAGATAATGCTAATTGACAGCCAACATGCAGGATTGCAATTTCCTAGTTCACTGATGGAAGGAAAAACTAGGATTGGATGCTTTCTGCTCTATTTCTAGATCTGTCATAATAACACAGTTTTCTAAGTGGACATTTTAAAGGTAACTTAAAGGCTTAGAAATAAAATTCATTTCTCTTAAAGGATAAAATAAATATTTATTTCACTAGCTTGTCAGCCATGGAAATTCAAGGATACAAGTGGACGAAGACAAAAGGAAGGCCAGTGAAGGGCTTCTAAAATAGTGGAGGCACACTATGAAGCAAAAGAGGACCATAAAAGCGAATGCCTTTGAAATCTCCAAAAGAAGGAACAATGGAGTGGTAACATGCTGGTAACACAGAACGCAAACACTAGGATAAAAAGAACACCAGGTTCTGTGTAACTGCTGATAACTTTGCTTACAGAGTCATTTTACCCAGGGCATTAAAGTTCATTATAGAAGAAGCGTTGTTGTTGTTGTTCAAAAAAAAGAAAAGAAAAAGAAAAAGAAACATTCTAAGTGTGGAAAGGATTTTTAAGAAACGTTCCTTTATTTTTATTTTTTTTTTTGAGATGGAGTCTCGCTCTGTCGCCCAGGCTGGAGTGCAGTGGCGCAATCTCAGCTCACTGCAAGCTCCGCCTCCCGGGTTCACGCCATTCTCCTGCCTCAGCCTCTCTGTGTAGCTGGGACTACAGGCGCCCGCCACCACGCCCGGCTAATTTTTTTTTTTTTTTGTATCTTTAGTAGAGACGGGGTTTCACCGTGGTCTCGATCTCCTGACCTCGTGATCCACCCGCCTCGGCCTCCCAAAGTGCTAGGATTACAAGCGTGAGCCACCGCACCCGGCCAGAAACCTTCCTTTATTAAAATCTACTAAGAACCACACCTCTGTGCTTATGAGTTAGTGTGGCTACAAATGTAGAATCAGCACACACATTCATGAACAATAGTATTGTTTATCCTATAGTCGAGTAATTTTAAAATTTCCTTTTTTTTTTTGGGGGGAGACAGGGTATTGCTCTGTCGGCCAGGCTGGCATGATCATAGCTCACTGCAGCCTCGATCTCCTGGGCTCAAGCGATCCTCCCACCTCAGCCTCCCAAGTAGCTAAGACTCTAGGCAGGAATCACTACGCCCAGCTAATATTTTAATTTTTTTGTAGAGATGGGGGTCTCATTATGTTGCCCAGGCTGGTCTCAAATTCCTGGCCTCAAGTGATCCTTCCACCTTGACTTCCCAAAGTGTTGGGATTACAGGCATGAGCCACTGTGCCTGGCATAATTTTAGAATTCTTAAGTTCAAATCAGAAGGGAAATAAGCATATAAAAGGCAAGAATTAGCAGCCTGCTGTTGGTATAGTGGACCCAGGTTATAATCATGCTCATTAGGATAAATGGTGTTCCTCAAATAACACTGCATGTAATGAAAGTCTAAAAACTCTTATTCCTTATTTATCCAGGAGGCAGGTGAATGTTCTGATCTATAGTAGCCAAAGTGAAAGGGGTTTTTGCTGTATTTTGTTTTATTTTTCTGTTGTTACTTGCTTCTAAAACTAAAACAAAAATATTCCTTGTGGGAGATGCTTCCAAAACTCAGTACCCGTTGGTCTAACTAACCTTGGCAGTAAGAAAAAATTGCTGCAAACTTTTCCCCGTGTATTTTTGACTACTATTTATAGTACATTGGTAATAAGCAAGTCTTTGATTAACATCAGACATTTCTATCTTCAGCTGGGATTCATTTTAATGGTTGAAGCAATTTTATTATTTAAAAAAACCACTTCTGTGCCTCACATTTACACTTAGCTGATGGACTCTTAGGGCAATCCAAACATAAAGAAAGGATTTAGGGTCAAACATCAAAAGGAACATCCTAGTGATGACATGTGAGGTACAGGGTAGGAAGAGGAATACGAAAGTCATTTCCAGGTGATTTTATAGCAGTACATTTTCTGATATTGCTTTATATGTTACACTTTAGTTGGGGGAAAATTGTGTCCACATACAGGCCTATCCTCAGGCAGATTCTCAACAAGTTATTAAAAACATTTAATTCTGCTTCAGAGTAAGCGGAAAAAATGAGCTACAGTGGATCCTCCCATCCTAAAAAGTATCATTAGTAGTAAAGCATCTAAATCTGCCATAAATTGTTAAAATTATGGAGGCACACCATGAATTTGTTTATTACTTAATATATAAGACAGTTTTTATTCTTTTTCTCACTGAACAAAACAAACACACAAAAGAATAAGTTTTGAATGTATCAAGTTTTTTTTTTTTTTTTTTTTTTTTTTGAGGCGGAGTCTTGCTCTGCCGCCCAGGCTGGAGTGCAGTGGCGCGATCTCGGCTCACTGCAAGCTCCGCCTCCCGGGTTCACGCCATTCTCCTGCCTCAGCCTCTCCGAGTAGCTGGGACTACAGGCGCCTGCCACCACGCCCGGCTGATTTTTTTTTATATTTTTAGTAGAGACAGGGTTTCACCGTGGTCTCGATCTCCTGACCTCGTGATCCGCCCGCCTCGGCCTCCCAAAGTGCTGGGATTACAAGCGTGAGCCACCGCGCCCGGCCAAGTTTTTGTTTTGTTTTTGAGACAGTCTCATTCTGTCAGCCAGGCTGGAGTGCAGTGGCACAATCTCAGCTCACTGCAACCTCTGTCTCCTGGGCTCAAGCAATTCTCCTGCCTCAGCCTCATGAATAGCTGGGATTACAGGCGTGTGCCATCATGGCCGGCTAATTTTTGTATTTTTAGTAGAGATAGGATTTCACCATGTTGACCAGGCTGGTCTCAAACTCCTGACCTTAGGTAATCCACCTGCCTCAGCCTCCCAAAGTGCTGGGATTACAGGTGTGAGCCACTGCGCCCTGCTGATCGTATCAAGTTTTACAGACCAGTGCTAGTCGATGGCCAGCAGCTGGCCAAGACAGGAATTTTAATGTAGACAGTTTCTATGATGTGTTTGTTGGTCAGCAAACCATGATAGAGTACCCATCATAGATCAGGTATTGTTGTGAAGTAAAGGGTATTCAAAATGAATAAGACCTGGTTGCTGTTCTCAGGATCATAGCAGATCATTTTCTGGTCTTTGAGAACTTGGCAAATCCCATTTATTTTCTGGCAAACTTCTCTGTTCCAGTATAGGAACAATTTATTATAATTCACAACCCATATTAAAATGAATTTTACCCAACAGCTTGCGAATGCAACACTGGTTTCTCTTGTTTTGAGTGGCAGAAATAAATGTCATATATTAAGCTTTGAGTGTGGAGGCAAAAAATTAAGCTAAGCAGCTTAACATCTCCTCAAAATTGTCTGATGATCTAACAGTATATATCTGCCATATACATGTAAAGTAGGAAGTCACGTAAAACAAAAATATGATTATAAAAATATATACCCTGCCAGGTTTACTGTATGAAAGGTATATAAAAAATATCCCATCAACAAAATCTCATATGTAAATGATCTGTATAACAGATTTAATATGTACCCCACCAACTACTGCTGGGTCATGAACAACCAAGAAAACAGAAGTGCTTTCATATTTGGTTCACTGTCATAAGAAAGTAAGTTGGGGTGATATTCTTTAGACTTAAAAAAATTTTTAATTTTTTAACTTACATTTTTGAATCAGGTTCTCACTCTGTCTTCTAGGCTGGAGTGCAAAGGCATACTCTTAGCTCACTGTATCCTCAAATTCCTGGCCTCAAGTGATCCTCCTGCCTCAGCCTCCTAAGAGGTGGGATTACAGGAACATGCCACCATGCCTAATTTTTTAAAAGAATTTTTTATAGAAATGAGGTCTGTGTTGCCCAGGCTGGTCTTGAACTCCTGGCCTCAAGGGATCCTCCTGCCTTGGCCTCTAAAAGCACTAGGATTACAGGCGTGAGGTACTGCACCTGATCCTAGATTTTTTTTTTTAATAAAGCAGTTATAAAAGATCTATAAAATGTTAACAATGAAAGAGAACAGAATAAACAAACAAAAAGAGGTCCACAGTTATTTAGCTTAAAACTAAAAGTGGCAAAAGCAGTAATGATTGAGGGGGAAAAAAGCTAAACTGGATGTACTTTGATCCCAGGTAATTTTTTTAGCTAAAAAACATTTTTTAAAGGTTTAATCCTGATATTGAAAAAAGAAATAAAAAACATAAATAGAAAACCAAAATGATTGTTTAAAGGGAAAGCAAACATTCCACGTGTAATTACTTTATTTCAACACCTTTAAGTCACCTGAGTCATATTATCACACTTAAGAAACACTGTGCCAATCCCAGATCTACGTCTATGCACTAGAGTATTAAGCATGCGTGATGACTAAGGTGGTGATGCTTCAGCTATCGATGCATTGGCCCTAGGTCCGAGGTGCTAGCCACAGGTCAGGCAATTGGCAATCACAGGGATGTCTGTACCAGCTTTTCTAGTACCACCAAAAGTTATGAAGTGGTGGTCCAGGCCTGCTAAATCGAGAGAGGAGAATGATGATTCAACAAAACCACCTGGAGACAGAATGTAAAACAATGATTTTTCAAAGTAAATTTAAAAAAAAAGGTTATCATATTCACACAAATAAAAAAAATTAAAACTGACACACTATGTAAAATTCCAGGGGTATTGAATTTACAGTACAAAAATAAAGCCTTTCAGTAAATCCAAATTTCAATATGATTTTATGTCCATTCAGAAAGGAGGAAATAGCTTAGCCATTTACTATTTCTAGCTCAATAAACCTATACATTTTCTTACAGAGCATTAGTGTTGCATATACTTGAGGGTCAGAATACATAAGCTCATAGTATTGATTCTGGTCAGTCAATATAACTATAATCCTTCCAGAGAAAAAGATAAAACTAGTTAACTTATTCCATAATCCTGAAACCCTAATGCAATTAGAAGACTAAAATAATGTAGTGTTGAAGCTAGCATGTTTATTTAGAAAACACTACATAGATTTCTCCCTTTAAGGAATTTTGTAACATGAGAAAATTAGCCTGTGTTAAGGGAAAGAGACCCTTACTTCTTATCTCCATCACCCTCTTATCCTCAAATAGTGAAAGATTCATTTAATTGTTGTTTAATTATTTCAGCAGGATTTTTGTTTCGCATAGATTTAGAAGAAAGAAGGAAACACACTGTTACTTTCAGGAAAATAGAGACTAATTTTGAAAGTGGTCACTGTTTACCTGCACTGTGGATGCTAGGGCTCCCATGGAGAGAGCCTCCCCACGACCAACAGTTGCGCTTCTGTTTTGGCTTCTGGCTCCTTTCCATTGTGCGCCGTACCACAGCTTCATGGCGTTCCTTAAATGGAATAGAAGAGCTGAGGATTAGATTCCAGCTGGTTGTTTGAAGCTTCTTCAATTTAAGGCAGAATGGAGTGAGGAGTACTACTTCAATTCCCACTCTACTATTCTTGATCTCTAGTTGAACTTCTATACCATAAGGTGAGACTAGTGTCAATCTGGGAGGGTCACTTTAGTCATTAGGTCCCAGTTCATAAAGCCCTTGGTGAACAATCGGCATTCAAATAAACGACGCCTACTACTAGGGTGTGATGCTTTCATGAACACACGTAAGCATGGTAGTGCAGGTCTTAGCTTCAACTGATGCTTAACACATATGATACCATATTTAAAAAACAGTTCAGAATCTGAGAACATGGGTAACCCTGACCCCATGACTTATTGAGTTGTATGACCTTGTGTAACTTACCCACTCTGAGTCTAAATTTCTATTTTTATACAAACTGACATATAATGCATGCTAAAGGATTGAGTAAGGGTTAAATGAGATAATCTATGTGTAAATGTTTGCAAATGGTAAAGACTACAGAAACTCAATTACTTGGAGTGGTCTTAATACTCAGTACAGATGAATTGCACTTCAATAAGTTATAGGTCTGGACCAGAGAAATGGGCTTTTAAAGTTTCTGTGGCAATAATAATCAGCCCATTCACCACCTCTCACACCCTGAACTCCCTAGAAACTATAGCCATCTGTAAAGCTGATCACTCTGAAACCATTTTGCTTTGCACCCTGCACCTGATTGCAAAGTTTCACACAAAGTTTGCTGCATGTCTGAACTAGAGGAGCCACTCATATTCTTCCCGGGGGCGGCTCACTTTGTCCTCCTCAAGTCTCTGCCTCCGCTTCTCCTCCACGGCAGCCCTCCTCCGCTCCTCCTTCTGCCTCTGCTCCTCCAACCTCTTCTTCCGCTCTTCCAGGTGCTTCTCGTAGTGCTGCCTGGCTCGCTCTTCTCTTTCTAACCACACTATTTCTCTTGCAGCTTTGGGGAGGGTAAAAAAAAAAAAAGAGGGAAATCAAATACAGGCAGGTTGCAAACTTGAATAGTTAGGGCTGTATTGAGTGGTCTACAATGAACAAATACGGGTTCTTTGGTTTTGTATTAACCAAGCATGGCCTTTGCTTCCCTAAAATTTCCAAGAAAAATGTATTACTGTTAATTTTTAGCATAATTTAATATGTTAACAATGAGATTGAAGATGTACTGAATTCCACTCTTTGGGAATGCAAGCAGCCCTCTAGTTTGTATGTAGAATAAGGCATTAACCACATGCTCTAGTCTCAATCCTGAAAATCAATAGTACCATCTGTCTCTCTTTTTTATTATAAAACAATGTGATATCCTCCAGTCTATGACTACATTTTTTCCAACATGGCATTGGTTCTGAGTATTAAAAGGATTTGGGAGAAAATAATTAGTTGATGAAAGATATCTGAAGTGCCTTACAGGTCTATCACATTGAGTCAGCTCAGGGATGGAAAGCACCGAACAAGCAGGTGGCCTTGTGTCTGAGGAGCTCACAATCTAGTTAGGTAAGACTTAACCATATCAAAAACTGGATGAAAAATACAATCCAAAATTATCGTTCAACAATAGGATGCATTTTTTCTTCTTTATATAATACAGGTTCTTTCCTCATTTTAGGAAAAGATGTGCCCCCTCAAAGCTATTTCAATATGCTGCTTCCTTCAGCGGTAATAGCTAAAAATATCTATGAGTTATTAATACTGTAGGCAAAAGGAAAAAACTCAAACAACATTTAAAGTGTAAATCTTGAGACACTACATGGCATAGAAATTAAAATGTTACTTTTTAAAAGAAAAAACAGGCCAGGTGCAGTGGCTCATGCCTGTAATCCCAGCACTTTGGGAGGCTGAGGGGGGCAGATCACTGGCGGTCAGGAGTTCGAGACCAGTCTGGCCAACATAGTGAAACCCCATCTCTACTAAAAATATAAAAATTACGAGGGTGTGGTGGCATGTGCCTGTAGTCCCAGGTACTCGGGAGGCTGACGTGCGAGAATCACTTGAACCTGGGAGGCAGATGTTGCAGCAAGCCGAGATTGCGCCACTGCACTCCAGCCTTGGACGACAGAGTGAGACTCTGTCTCAAAAAAATAAATAAGAGAAAATACATAAATTTAGAATATTTTGGTTTCCTCTAAATGTTTAATATTAAAGAATGAATTTCTGATACCATTAAATCTTTCCAAAGTTAGTCATTTGAGGACGAAATCTACTGAAAGTGATCGGCACTGACTTTATTTTAGGTGAAGAAAAGGACAAGGACAAATTCAAGGTGAGTTTGTTCTCCCGGCATCATTCAGGGTGGTTTGTGGAGTGAACTGGGACTGGTTCTCCAAGCAGCTAGGCCACTAACTGGCGCTGAGATCTCAGACATGTCCATTTGGATTTTAGCTTTCTTTTGCTTAAAGTGAGGACACTGGTCTTCAAGGTTCCTACCAATTTTCAAAGCTCATTGTTCTAAGGAAATTCTCAAGCTCAAGTTAAAAACTCACTTCAATAAAAGGCATATAGTATACACAATAAGTATTTACTGAACGACTGAAAAAATAAATACCACTGTGAGAACACACCTTAAAAGTTAACAGAAGTAGAACATAATTCTGATACTTTCTTAAGATGCACTTACTTTGCTCACACACACTCGTGCACATAATACCTTTTGGATTTTCTACATGGGAATACCTTACTGGAAGGCTTTTAATGATATTAAACATTTTAAATCACTTAAAAAGGTGGATAAATTTTGACAGTGATAGCTTTTGTCAAAGCTTAAACAACACAAAATAATAAACGGTAAAACAACTGTCTTCCTCTAACCTGAGATCCTGTTATATTCCACCTCCAACTTTTTGACAATGTACACCATGCACCTTGTACCAAAGTACACTTACTGCTCTGCATCTTGCTCTTTTTGAGGCAGGGTCTCACTCTGTTGCCCAGGCTGGAGTGTAGTGGCACAATCATGGCTCACTGCAGCTTTGACCTCCCAGGCTCAGGTGATCCTCCCATCTCAGCCACCTGGGTAGCTGGGACTACAGGTGTGCACCACTATGCCCAGCTAATTTTTTGTATTTTTAGTAGAGATGGGATTTTGCCATATTGCCCAGGCTGGTCTTGACCTCCTCAGCTCAAGGGATCCACCTGCCTTGGCCTCCCGAAGTTCTGGGATTACAGGCAGGAGCCACCGCACCCAGACTGCATCTTGCTTTTTTTTTTTTTTTTCCACTTAAAATATATCTTAGAGACTTTTCTATATCAACACATGAAACATGAATCTAACAATCTTTTTAATGGCTATATAGTATTTTATTGTCTATATACTATACCTTATTTTATATAACCAGTTACCTACTGAGTGATAGGTTATCTATTTCCAGTATTTTAAGAATTCAGACCCTGAGCAGTATCAATGTGCTGTCGTAAATCTCTATGTAGATGTGTGAGCATGTCCATGTAGAATAGCTGAATCAAAGGGAACATACATTTAAAATTTTGATAGATACTGTCATACTGTCCTCTGTGGAGGTCATATCAATTTATATACCCACCAACAGTGTATGATGGTCATAGGCAGAAGAATCAGATGTGTACCTTGAGATATTCAGTATGATAAATCTATTTTTTAACTTTTAGCCTTCAAACTACATAGACTTTGAGTTTTATATCCCATTTTGAGGGAAATTTCAAATTCTTTGAGGACATTTATGAACATAATATTTTCCTCTCCTATAAGAGATCCAGAAGCCAACAAGAGAAAATAAGAAATAAAGATGTTTATAAAATATTAAGAATATATTTAAAAGCTGGTAAGATAAATTTGTAAAATAAGAGTTAATTCACAAATCAATTTTTCTTAAATAATGTTTTCATCAGGCTTTCTGGCTTATTAATACATGGCTCTATTTCTTCACTAAATTTAAACTCCTCTGATTTCTACAGTCCTATTTTGGCTTTAATATCCTTATTTGGCCTTCCTCCCCACTGCTCTCCAAAATAGCCTCTGCATTCTAATTAGATCCCATCTCCTTAATGCACCTCCCCTCAAGCCATGCTTCTCCCAGATCTTTGCCTCTGTTATTGTCCTGTTGGGAAAGCTGTCATCATTTTTTATCCAAGCAGATCCATCTTTTAAGAAGGCATACTCATAATTGTAATATATGTCAGAATTACTGTTGGAACTGTGTAGGGGGAAGGGGAAAGTGTCTAGTTCAAACGCAGATTCCAGAGCTCCACCTCTCATATTTAGAGGTGCTAATTCTAGGATGAGGCCCAGTAATTTGATTTTGGATAAATCTCGCAGGTAGTTGAGACAAGTGACCCATGGATGGCATTTGGAGAAACGCTGTACTCTAAGGTCTTCCGCAGAAGTGTCATCTCTTCCAGAGCTCACTGCTGATCTTGTGACATCTACCACAAACTTTAGCATTTCTCTTTTTCTATCTACGTATCTGTGTATTTATTTTAGAGCCAGGGTCTTGCTCTGTCACCTGGGCTGGAGTGCAGTGGTGTCATCACAGCTCATTGCAACCTCAAACTCCTGAGCTCAAGCAATCCTCCTGCCTCAGCCTCCTAACGGGGACTACAGGTGCATGCTACCACATTCAGCAAAATTTTTTTTTCTTTTTTGTAGAGATAGGGTCTCACTACATTGACCAGGCTGGTCTCAAACTCCTGGCTTCAAGAGATGCTCCTGTCTCAGCCCCCTGAGTGCTGGGATTACAGGCCTGAGCCACAACACCTGGCCTAGCATTTCTTATGTTCTGATTTCTCTGCAGCAAAGGTAATTTTTTTTTTTTTTTGAGACAGAGTCTCACTCTGTTGCCCAGGCTGGGGTCCAGTAGCGCAATCTTGGCTCACTGCAACCTCTGCCTCCCAGGTTCAAGCAATTCTCCTGCCTCAGCCTCCCGAGTGGCTGGGACTACAGGTGTATGCCACCACACCCGGCTAATTTTTGGTATTTTTAATAGAGATGGGGTTTCACTGTGTTAGCCAAGATGGTCTCGATCTCCTGACCTCGTGATCTGCCCACCTCGGCCTCCCAAAGTGCTAGGATTACAGGCGTGAGCCACTGTGCCTGTCGAGAAAGTACATTTTTTTAAAGAAAACCTTTCCACCTGCAGGTGACTGATTTTTATTGAGCCTCTTTTTAAAGCTTTTTAGTGGCTGTATGGTATTTCATTGTCTATGCACATTATTTTTTATAACCAGTTACCTATTGATAGGTTTAATTTTATTTTTTATGTTTTTTATTGATGTAGAATAACTGTACTATTTACAGGGTACATGTGATATTTTGATACATGCATACAGTATGTAGTAATCAAATCAGGGTATCTAGGATACCTATCACCTCAGACATTTATTACTTCGTGTTGGGAACATTTCAAATCTTCTCTTATAGATATATCATATATATAATAAATTATTGTTAACAGTCATCCTATTGTGCTATTGAATACTAGAATTTATTCCTTCTATCTAGCTGTGTTTTGTACCCATTAACAAACCTCTTTAACCGCCCACCTTTCTATTCCCAGCCCCTGGCAAGCACCACTCAACTCACTACCTCCATGAGATCACTTTTCTTTAGTTCCCACATATGAGTGAGAACATGGAATATTTGTCTTTCTGTGCCTGTCTTACTTCTAACACAGTGACCTGCAGTTTTATCCATGTTGTTGTAGATGACAGTGTTTCATTCTTTTTTATGGTTGAATAATATTCCATTGTATATATATATATATATATATATATATATATATATATATATATCACATTTTCTTTATCCATTCATCCATGGATGGACACTTAGGTTACTTCTATATCTTGGCTATCATGAATAGTCTGTTAGATATTCTGATTTCCTTTCTTTGGGCTATATATCCAGTAGTGGGATTGCTGGGTCATCCTGTAGTTCTATTTTTAGTTTTTTGAGGAGCTTCCATACTGTCTTCCATAGTGGCTACACTAATTTACATTCCTATAGCAGTCTACTGGTGTTCCCCTTTCTCTGCATCTTCATCAGTACCTGTTATTTTTTGTCTTTTTGATAACAGCCATTCTAACTGGGGTGCTATGTCTCATTGTGATTTTGATTTGCATTACCCTGATAATTAGTGATGTTGAGCATTTTTGCAGATGCCTGTTGGTTATTTCTATGTCTTCTTTTGAGAAATGCTATTCAGATCATTTGCCCATTTTTAATTTGGAATTTTTTTTTTTTTTTTTTGCTATTGAGTTCCTTACATATTCTGGTTGTTAATGCTTTGTCGAATAAATAGTTTGCATATATTTTCTCTCATTCTATTCACTGTCTCTTCTGTTGTTTCCTTTGCTGTGCAGAAGGTTTTTGGCTTCATGTAATCCTATTTGTCTGTTTTTGCTTTCGTTGCCTTTGCTTTTGAGGTCTTACCCCAAAACTCTTTGTTCAGACCAATGTCCTGAAGCATTTCCCCAATGCTTTCTTCTAGTAGTTTCATAGTTTCAGGTTACATTGTAGTCTATAATCCATTTTGAGTTGATTTTTGCATATGGTGAGAGATAGGGGTCTAGTATCATTTTTCTGCATATGGATTATCCAGTTTTCCCAGCACCATTTATTGAAGAGACTGTCCTTTCCCCACTGAATGTTCTTGGTACCTTTGTTGAAAATCAGTTGGCTGTAAATACATGCATTTATTTCTGAGTTCTCTATTCTGTTCCATTGGTCTATGTGTCTGCTTTTATGGCAGTACCATGCTGTTTTGGTTATTATAGTTGTGTAACCAGAGCTTAATATTTTGAAGTCAGGTCATGCCATGCCTCCAGCTTTGTTCTTTTTGCTCAGGATTGCTTTGACTATTTGGGGTCTTCTGTGGTTCCATTGGTATTTTGGTAGGAATTGCATTGAATCTGTAGATCACTTTGAGTATGGTCATTTTCACAATATTAATTGTTCCAATTCATGAACATGAGATGTCTTCCACTATTTTGTGACCTTTTCAATTTTTTTCATCAGTGTTTTCAGTTTTCCTTGTAGCAAACTTTTACCTCCTTGGTTACATTTATTCCTAAGTATTTTATTTTATTTTTATAGCTACTTTAAATGGGATTGCTTTCTTGATTTCTTTTTCCACTGGTTTGTCACTGAGTTACAGAAACACTACTGATTTTATGTTAATTTTGTACCTTGCAATTTTACTGAATTAATTTATCCATACTTAGAGATTTTTGGCGAAGCTTTTAGGGGTTTTTATATATAAGACCATGTTGTCTGCAAACAGGGACAATTTTACTCCTCCTTTCCAATTTGGATGGTCTTTATTTCTGTCTCTTGCCTAATTGCTCTGGCTAGAATCTTTTTGTGTGTGCTCTCCATAGTGCCTTTCAGAACTTGAACATATCCAAGGGTCTTAATAATTATTTTATAATTCATTGGGAAATACTTCCTGATTCATTCACCCATAACTGTTTGGTCTTGGGTAAATTGCTTAACCTCCCTATTCCTCAGTTTTGTCAGGTCAAGATGTGGGTAAAAAGAGGATCTTTCTCATAAATTCACCATAAGGATTAACAAAATAATTACACTTAATATGGTTAGAATACTTTTCTGCATATAGTAAACATTCAGTAAATATTAGCTATTGTTGTTTTTGTCGTCATCATCATTATAATTTCAGTTTAGAAAATTAAAGGTAGTTCTTAAGGTTGTGCTATAAATCACAGTAGGGCTAGACATTATTGCAACAATAATTAGTTTTACCCCAAATAATCTTTTAAAGGAAGAATATTTCTTTGTCTATCCAACTTTTATTGAATTCCACTACTACTTTCTACCGGGAAGTGCGATCCTAATGCAGTGCTTTCTTTAAACAGTCACACAGCAAATAGGCAAATTAAACAACACTTGCCATTTGCAGAGCATGCCGGTGAGTGCAGACTTATTGCTAAATATAGGTCATGCAATATTTTAAATGGAAGGATAACAAAGTATTTCGATATTTTAATAAAAATAAAAAGTTAATTTATTCTAAGAGATTTAATACTTTAATACCTGGCCCTTCCACAAAAAGTTTTTTTTTAAAGGGAAAAAAATAAAGTTTAAAAAATAAGTTAGAAGGTGTAAAATCAAGCCTATTAGGATTAAGAATTTCAGAATAGGTTAAAATACTCCTTATGGATAATGTTGAGGTTATGTATTTTCTCATTAAGAAATGATAATTTTGAATACACGAAAAAATTCAGCAACTGTTATTGACTGAATTGTTCCCCGCCCACCTCGCCCCCACCCCCGCCAAGTTCATATGCTGAAGCCCTAACCCCCAAGGTGAATACATTTGAAAACAGGACCTTTAGGAGGTAATTAAGACTAAACGAGGTCATAAAGATGGCACCCTAACCTAACAGATTCAGAGGAAATACTATGTGAGGACAAAGTGGCCCACTGTAAGACAGGAAGAGAGCCCTCACCAGAAGCTGAACTTGATCTTGGATTGCGCAGCCTCCAGAGCTGTGAGAAAATAAATTTCTGTTGTTTAAGCTACCCAGTCTATGGTATTTTGTTATGGCATCCCTAGTAGATGAATACAACGCATTCAGTATTCAAATCATTAACAATCACTTAATTTCATAAAGAGGCAGCTCTGTAAAAGAACAGTATGTCCAAAAAATGAAATGTGATTAATATTAATCTTTACTCTTCTGAAGTCACAATTTATCCCTGGCCTATGGGATCACATTATAAAATGAAATGAAAATGCACTGTAGACCCTGAAATACTGGACACAAACGAGTCAGTCCCATCCCTGAGCTGCTGACACCAAGATATTTTAATGACACTGTAACAATATATCAGTACCACACAAAGGAGAAATCCACTATCAATCTAGACTCCATGTAGAAATACACAGTGATGCTGTATGAAAAGGAATTAAAAATGAAAAGCAGGGTACTGTGGTGGATAGAGGACAGTTTCTGGCTTCATAGGAACTTGGGCCCACCCCCAGTCTTGCCACTTACAAGCTATGTGCCACTGAACAAGTAATGACTTCTGTGGCCTTGTTCCCCCAAGTTACTATGGCACCAACTTCCTGACAGGGCTGCTTTGTGGCTCACAGTAACATATAAAGCACTTAGCATAGTGCCATGTACATTGCAATTATTTACAATAATCAATAATCCCTGTCCAACTGTCACGTAGAGTGATATGGTTTGGCTCTGTGCTCCCACCCAAATCTCATCTTGAATTGTACTCCCATAATTCCCACGTGTTGTGGGAGGTACCCCGTGGGACATAATTTGAATTGTGGGAGTAGTTTCCCCCATATTGTTTTTGTGGGATCTGAAGGTTTTATCAGGAGTTTCCACTTTTTCATCTTCCTCATTTGCTCTTGCCACCACCATGTAAGAAGTGCCTTTCGCCTCCTGCCATGATTTGGAGGCCTCCTCAGCCATGTGGAACTCTAAGTCCAATTAAACCTCTTTTTCTTCCCAGTCTCAGGTATGTCTTTACCAGCAGTGGGAAAATGGACTAATACATAGAGCATGCAGCTAACAGGAAGAAACTCAGGTAGAACAGCGAACTAAGTGCACTCATGGGTTGTGTGTAACACTCCACATGCCCCTGTCATCACATTCAACAATCTAGAGTCCAGCCTGGTCCCTCTGAATAGGCTTACTTCTGTATCAGGGGAGCATATATCTCACTGCTGTATGAGAGAAAAAAAAAGGTGACATTCAGAGACTAGAGAAATATCATCACTTAGCCTCTGAAATATTCAGACCTGTTGTCCCAGTTTCATACTAAGATATAGAAGGATTATGGGTAACACTGGCTACCAGAATAGCCAGTAATATAATGAAGAGTCAGAAAGTGAAAAGTGATGAGAACATCTGAGTTTGGGTCTTGAGTCTGCTACTAATTCTGTGTGATCTTGGGAAAATTAGCCAAACTCTCCTACTTCTACATTAGAAAGAGTATACAAAATGATCTCCAAGATCTCTTCCAACTAACTCCCATGACTTGATTTTTTTGTTTTTACCTATGAGGACATGTGTGGGATTACAATTAGATTCCTTTTCTTTTTCTTTTTTTCTTTTTTTGTGAGACAGGGTCTTGCTCTGTAACTCAGGCTGAAGTACAATGGCATAGTAATGGCTCACTGCAGCTTCGACCTCCCAGTCTCAAGTGATCCTCTGGCCTCAGCTCCTGAGTAGCTGGGACTACAGGCACACGCCACCATGTCTGGCTCGTTTTTTTTTTTTTTTTTTTTTTTTTTTTATTCCTTGTGGAGACAGAGTCTTGCTGTGTTGTCCAGGCTGGCCTCAAACTCCTGGGCTCAAGCAATCCTCCTGCCTTGGCCTCCCAAAGTGCTGGGATTATAGGCATGAGCCACTGTGCCTGGTCCAGTTTCCTTTTGTTTTCATTTTGAATGTTAAAATTTTAACCTTTATGCTTTATCTCAATAATTGTTGTGATTACTTATATTCAAATACATGTCATTTTCATATTATATGCTGACTGAATATATGTGCTGAATAATAATTCTTTTTAAAATGGAATCTAATGGCTTAACCTATGCTCATCAATTTTAGAAGGGAGTTGTAGAATAAAATAATAAGAACATCTAAAGATGGGAAAGTAAAAATATTTTATAGGTCTTAGAGCATTTGTGTAGGAAATACTAATTAGTTTCATTTAATAGTCAAGAAACAGGAATGAAAATGTAATCATTAATAGAATGGAAAAGTTTAGCACACCTTTCAAATTATTAAAGATAATCATGGAATGAATGGTACTTACATCAAACCAACCCCTGCCTCTCTCTACACCACCAGCCCTGTCCCTCCTACAAAAAAGTTTTTTTTTTTTCTTTTTTAAAAAAAGGGAGAAAATAGGCCAGGTGTGGTGGCTCATGCCTGTAATCCCAGCACTTTGGGAGGCTGAGGTGGGCAGATCACGAGGTCAGGAGATCGAGACCATCCTGGGTAACACGGTGAAACCTCGTCTCTACTAAAAATACAAAAAATTAGCCAGGCGTGGTGGTGGGCACCTGTAGTCCTAAGTACTAGGGAGGCTGAGGCAGGAGAATCACTTGAACCTGGGAGGCAGAGGTTGCAGTGAGCCAAGATCACGCTACTGCACTCCAGCCTGGGCAACGGGGCGAGGCTCTGTCTCAAAAAAAAAAAAAAAAAAGAAGAACTGGGGGAAACAACATTTTTTTTTTTAAAGCCAGATGGACTAAAATCCAGCCTATTAAGACTTTTAGAATGGGTTAAAAACAAAAACATCCAGCTATGTTGTTTAAAAGAAACGAAACTAAAACAAAGTGTCAAATAACACTAAAATAATAAGCAAATGGCTATCAGGCAAATGAAAACAAAAATGTAATAACTGTGGGACTACTGCTACCAGAAAAAATAGAGCTGAAGTTCAAATGAGGAAAAAGACTCAAAGAAGTGAAATGATGCTTCCAAGATAATCACACGGTCTAAAAGAAAACAGCTGGGATTTTCATTCAGCTCTGACTCGAAAGCTTGTACTCAGTTACTCTACAATATTGCCTCTATATTCACTTCTGCATGCTTCTAATTTCCACCTGAATTTCTCAGTCAGATCCATCATATAATCTTATTCATTATCTGCACATTCTTCCCTGCTCCAAACTGGAACTTTCTTTGTCTTCTGTATTCTGATAGCAGATTCCTGAGACCAAATGGTCTATAAAGTTAGTCACTTCAAGTCTTCCACAATGTTTCCCTCATGGATGGTGCACCCTAACTCAACACATCCATATAATTGGCCCCATCAATTGTTATATCAGAATGATCTCTCAGCTGGGTGCGGTGGCTCACACCTGTAATCCTAACACTTTGGGAGGCCAAGGTGGGAGGACTGCTTGAGCTCAGGAGTTTGAGACTAGCATGGGCAACATAGCAAGACCCCCATCTTCACAAAAAAGAAAAAAAAATTATCTGGACTTGTTGGCACATGCCTGTAGTCCCAGGTACTTGGGAGGCTGAGGCAGAAGGGTCCCTTCAGCCCAAGAGTTTGAGGATGCAGTGAGCTATGACTGCACCACTGCACTCCATCCTGGGTGACATGTTTATTGAGGCACTATTCACAATAGCAAAGACTTGGAACCAACCCAAATGTCCATCAATGATAGATTGGATTAAGAAAATGTGGCACATATACACCATGGAATACTATGCAGCCATAAAAAATGATGAGTTCATGTCCTTTGTAGGGACATGGATGAAGCTGGAAACCATCATTCTGAGCAAACTATCACAAGGACAGCAAACCAAACACCGCATGTTCTCACTCATAGGTGGGAATTGAACAATGAGAACACTTGGACACAGGATGGGGAACATCACACACCTGGGCCTGTTGTGGGGTGGGGGCAGGGGGAGGGATAGCATTAGGAGATATACCTAATGTAAATGACGAGTTAATGGGTGCAGCACACCAACATGGAACATGTATACATATGTAACAAACTTGAACGTTGTGCACATGTACCCAAGAACTTAAAGTATAATTAAAAAAAGAAACCCTGTCTCTAATGTTAAAAAAAACAGAAAAACACAGAATGATCACTTGAATCTGCTGTAGCCTCTCCAATCTTTTTACCACTACTTTAAACTCTGATTCCTTTCTCATGTCTCATTTCTAGTCTTTAACCACTTCAAATCCATCCTACACATTAGTAGTCTCAGAGATATCTTCCTCAAGAAACAGATTTGAAGTCATTGTCATGCTTGAAAACCTGTTAGTTCTCCTACTGTTCCCTGTCCAACCCCTTGGATTGGCCATAGGAGCATGCATCTTCACACACACCTCCTTCCACCTGGCAAACTTCTGTCTTTCAAGTCCTAGCTCAGAAGCTCCTTCCTCTGAGGAGCCTTTCCTGATGACCACAGCACAGGAGCCCCAGCTGCTAGCTGGATTCAGACTCCCTCATAGCACTTACACTCCAGATGGTAGCTATTCTGCTTTTATGTGTTCATGAATTCTTCCCTATACCCACAATGTCTAGTCTAGCAGATGGTTAAAATATGCTTGAATAAATGAACTAAAGAGTTAAAGGACAGAGTGATCTTGAAGCATAGTGATTCACACTGGGCTTTGGTGACAACTCAAAGCCTTCTCAACTTGTCATTAAAAGCATTCAGTGGGGAGCTGCCTGATAAGAAGTGTGACCTTGGAAGATCCCCACAACACGGTGCTCCTGCACAGAGGGTCCTTCCCATTCTGCCCTGTTCCTGCACACAGTGGTGGGCTAATGGGATTGAGGTGCTAGAATAGTACTTAAATAGGTGGAGATTAAGAGCTTTTCTTATATGTAGGCTGAATGATTTTTGAGATAAGAAAGGACAAAGGATTCCCTATTTAATAAATGGTGCTGGGAAAACTGGCTAGCCATATGTAGAAAGCTGAAACTGGATCCCTTCCTTACACCTTATACAAAAATTAATTCAAGATGGATTAAAGACTTAAATGTTAGACCTAAAACCATAAAAACCCTAGAAGAAAACCTAGGCATTACCATTCAGGACATAGGCATGGGCAAGAACTTCATGTCTAAAACACCAAAAGCAATAGCAACAAAAGCCAAAATTGACAAATGGGATCTAATTAAACTAAAGAGCTTCTGCACAGCAAAAGAAACTACCATCAGAGTGAACAGGCAACCTACAGAATGGGAGAAAATTTTGGCAACCTACTCATCTGACAAAGGGCTAATATCCAGAATCTACAATGAACTCAAACAAATTTACAAGAAAAAAACAAATAACCCAATCAAAAAGTGGGCAAAGGACATGAACAGACACTTCTCAAAAGAAGACATTTATGCAGCCAAAAAACACATGAAAAAATGCTCATCATCACTGGCCATCAGAGAAATGCAAATCAAAACCACA